>NC_135816.1:93977487-94199987 GCF_964213995.1 Mustelus asterias
ACGATGTTGCACCGACCAGTTAAAAAAAAAACTGTGACCCTCCAACCTAAACCAATTTCTTTCGTCCATGAACCTATCTACGGATCTCTTAACGCCCCCAAACTAGGCGCATTTACTACTGAGGCTGGCAGGGCATTCCAATCCCTCACCACCCTCTGGGTAAAGAACCTACCCCTGACATCGGTTCTATAACTACCCCCCCTCAATTTAAAGCCATGCCCCTCGTGCTGGATTTCTCCATCAGAGGAAAAAGGCTATCACTATCCACCCTATCTAAACCTCTAATCATCTTATATGTTTCAATAAGATCCCCTCTTAGCCGCCGCCTTTCCAGCGAAAACAATCCCAAATCCCTCAGCCTCTCCTCATAGGATCTCCCCTCCATACCAGGCAACATCCTGGTAAACCTCCTCTGCACCCTCTCCAAAGCCTCCACATCCTTCCTGTAATGTGGGGACCAGAACTGCACACAGTACTCCAAGTGCGGCCGCACCAGAGTTGTGTACAGTTGCAACATAACGCTACGACTCCTAAATTCAATCCCCCTACCAATAAACGCCAAGACACCATATGCCTTCTTAACAACCTTATCTACTTGATTCCCAACTTTCAGGGATCTATGCACACATACACCTAGATCCCTCTGCTCCTCCACACTATTCAAAGTCCTCCCGTTAGCCCTATACTCAACACATCTGTTATTCCTACCAAAGTGAATTACCTCACACTTCTCCGCATTAAACTCCATCCGCCACCTCTCGGCCCAACTTTGCAACCTGTCTAAGTCTTCCTGCAGACTACGACACCCTTCCTCACTGTCTACCACACCACCGACTTTGGTGTCATCAGCAAATTTGCTAATCCACCCAACTATACCCTCATCCAGATCATTAATAAATATTACAAACAGCAGTGGCCCCAAAACAGATCCCTGAGGTACACCACTTGTAACCGCACTCCATGATGAATATTTACTATCAACCACCACCCTCTGTTTCCTATCCGCTAGCCAATTCCTGATCCAATTTCCTAGATCACCCCAATCCCATACATCTGCATTTTCTGCAGAAGCCTACCATGGTGAACCTTATCAAACGCCTTACTAAAATCCATATATACCACGTCCACTGCCTTGCCCCCATCCACCTCCTTGGTCACTTTCTCAAAAACTCAATAAGGTTAGTAAGGCACGACCTACCTGCCACAAAACCATGCTGACTATCACCTTTCAATTCATTACTCTCCAAATAACTATAAATCCTATCCCTTATAATATGTAGTCCAGTATTGGGTGTTGGCGAGGGCAGACCATGGCTTGGAGGATATAAGGTGCCTCTGGATGTTTACTCAGATAGTTGATGTTGTTGGTTGGGAGTTGTGTGGCTCAGAGAAGGCAATATATTTGAGGTGTTTCTCTCAGGGTTGGGGTTGTAATACACAGACGTTACATTTCTATTTTATTATTGTTTTTTTTCCAAGTTAACTATTCTACAACGAGAGTCCAAAATATCTGCTGTTTTGATGTGCACCAGACTATCCTCCTTTGAAACATGTAAAGATGGATAGTAGTAACAGTTGTATGTAATTTGGCCTTTCGTGTCTAGTCCAAATTCATTATGGTCATGGCTTACTATCCAAATCCATAGCCTGATGCTACTTTCGCCGCATCCTTTCATCCTCATTGCCCCACGAGCGATCTCTAATTCTTCTTGAAAACATGCAATGCTTTGGCCTCAACGGCTTTTGTGGTAGGGAAGTGCTCATGCTTACCACTTTCTGAGTGAAAAGAATGTCTCCTCATTTTAGTCTTAAAAGGTATACACGGTATCTATCGACATGGGACTGCCTTTGGACCCATCGGAAACATCCGTCCTGCATCTAATTTTTCTAGTCCTGTCAGGATTCTATAGATGTCAGTGAGATTCCCCCCTCCCCCCACCCCATTTCTTCTTCGAAACCCCAGCGAATATGATCCTGACCAACTCAATCTCTCCTCAGACGTCAGGCCGACCATTTCAGGAAGCAGTCTGTTACTCATTTTCTGCACTCCCTCGATAGCAAGACCTTCCTTTCTCAGAAAGAAAACAAAAACTGCATACAATATTCTAGCTTTAGCCTCACTAATGCCCTATATAATTGCAACACGGCATTCCTGCTACGGCACTCGAGTCCTGACGCTATGAATGACCAAATACTATTTGTCTTCTTTATCGCCTGTTGCACCTCCAAACTTATCTTCAGCGACTAAGGTACAAGGACACCCAGGACCCGTTGTACTTGTCCCTCTCTTAAATTATAACCATTTAGATAATAATCTTTCTTCCTGTTTTTTTTCCAGCAAAGTGGATAACCTCCACATTTTACAGCATCTGCCATTAATTTACTCACTCAATCACTGTTTAAATCAGGCTGAACATCTCCCTCCCTCGGCAAAACATAGCTGCCCACCCCGGTTTCTGTCAGCTGCATATTTGGAGATAGTGTATTTAGTTCCTTCATCTAAATGATTAATATGCATTGTGAATAATTAGCGTCCGAGCACTGATCCCTGCCTTACCCCACTCCGCACTGCCTCCCAGTCGTATAATGACCCGTTTATTCCAACATTTGTTTGGTCTGCCAACCAGTTTTCTACTCATCTCAAATCACTTCCTCTGATTCCATGCGTTGTGGTGTATTGTGATGGCCCTTCCGCAATCCAGAGATCAGAAAACAAAATTCTGGACCATTATACAGCATTTGTTGTTGTTTCATAGCGGGTATGACATTTGAAACTGTTGTCGATTGTACGCTGACAGGTAATTCAACTGCAAAATTCTTACCAATGTTGGCGACATACACGGATATCGAACTGTGCATGCTTACTGATGTCTACCGGAATGAATTGATCAACGCAATGGAAACAAATGTGGAAGCCTTCAGTCGATCGCTCTTAAATGCAAATGTGTTAACCAACAGAGAACATAAGGTAGGTGATATTGTCGGTGGAACCTATTGGAGCCATATTCACTTTACATTTCAATGTCCAGATCAACAAGGATTTGTCGACAAGTGATTACTGCTGTTTTCAAATTGTATTAATTTCAACAGTTATTCAGAAAGTGCAGGGCAATGCTACCCAAAAAGCTCTTCTGCGATATTCAACACATCAACTTATTTGTTCTCAATGATTGAAGTCATACATTAATTAATAACTAGAATGCATTTCACGGTAAAATAATTAACCATTCATTGATGTGCATTGGAACCGAATATTTTGAGGATTTTTTTCATCAAGAACCTTATTTCAGGAGACCATAATATTGTTGCCTTCATAATATCTCAATTTTGCGTTCCGTTCACAATGTTACTGAAATCAAATTAGTCTTACGCAGCAAAAGCCGGCTAAATGAAAACATTGGACTGAAAATCTATGGTTCAGAAATTTAGGGTTCCGATCAGGGACGTACCTCAAAGACACGTTGGAAATCTCTCTCGATAGAAACGGAATTCCAAGGTAAGAGACCGTGTTGGGCACAGCGATCCGACCAAAACACCCGTCTCCCCCCGTATCCGGTCTTTGTGGGACATCAGTAAGAGCATGATGGCACTGAATCTGCTCATGTGTATTGATTTAGACTATCAACAGGCAATGCAGAAAGACATCTCTCGTTGATTGGTCGAGTCCGCTTACAGCGGGGAGAATAGCAAATCCGAAGATGCTGATCTGACTTTTTATTCCACGATGTTAAATGACTTTTTTTATATTTTTGCTGAAATCTAAAGCGATTGTTTAGGCGGGGCTCTATGTTTTTAAGAAAAGCGCAATTATAAAATTCTGCCGAAGGAAGACACAAGAAGGATAGGTCACAGCGGAAAAGTGGGCGCCGTATGCCCCACAATGTCACCCGCAGGCTCTTGGCGTCCCGCAGGTTCAACCTGCCACGTGACCAAAATGGGCTCCTGAAGGAAGAAGACCGTGGAGCAAATGAGGAGTCTAATCTCCAGATGGCATGCAAGAGTCGTGTTGCTTGACCATGTCGACACGCGACCCCACTATCAAATTACTCCGGCACAAAAATCGACTTCCAAATTCTTCCCAAGACAGCGGCTCCAGAGTATCTGAGCACTCCATTGGAAAGGACTGCTCCCCTGGATTTTGGGCCTTATTATGGAAATCTAGCATAGCATATTTCTACTGGTGTGAGAACCTTTCAAGTGCGAAGCGGGGGGAATGCTAGGTTTGGGGCGTTCTACTTTTAAATCGCCGATCCAAGGAGAATGTGTGAGTGTTTCCGTATTCTTTCCATTAGAATGAGTTGCGCCTTAGGTTTCATTTTCCTGAGAATGCCTCAATAGTTTGAGATTGATTCCAGAGAATGTACTGGTATGTACATTCCCTTTCAAGCAAAATGGGCTAATGATTGGAAATTATCCACCGAGAATGTATAGCAGTGGTAGTCCCCGATAATTTGTTAGAATTTGCAGAATGCAACCCGGAACAATTTGCACCCAGTGAAATGCTTCTGTATTTATAGGCTGTTTCCAGAAGAATATTTAGTATTTCGAGAACACAGCCCAGAATAATTTAAAGTATGTGGAGGATTTTGCTGGAGGAATGCTCAAGGACGTTGATCTTCTTACCACGAGAACGTGACGACGCTCAGGAATTTTGTCCAGAGATGGTCAATGAATAGAACAGTTTCCCCGTAGAATGCATCATTATTTAGAGGTTGTATCCAGAAATAAAATCAGTAAATAGAAATTTCAATCCGGAGTTCTTTTTTCATTATTTTATATTTTTATTTCCGAGGATGGTATGCCAAGACTTCCAAACTGCTGCCCGGAGACAGCTCATTGCGGCTCCCGCAACAGCAGGAATTTGTTCTAAAAATGGTCTGGATTATGTGCGGCACGGATAGAGGGGGGGGGGGGGGATTCTACCAACAGTGCTGAAATGGTGGGAAAACTGTACGAGATCACGATTGTTTTGTCAGTTCAACTTCACACTGGAATCTTCCCACTCTGTGCACTTCAGGGGTCACAATCGTGAATCTCATTAAAAACCCGGGGGACGGGTTCTCTGCGCCATAGAACTTGAAATCGGCGGGATGGGCGGGAACCAGCGCATGCGCACATCCCTGGGAGATCGCTGGAAAGACCTCCCAGCATCCAGATCGCTACCATCCAACACCCACAGACATCGCTGGCCTCATTGCTGGCCGCCACAACCCCTCCCCCCATCCCCCACAGATACCACTGGCCTCATGGCAGGTCCCCAAAACCACCCCCACCCCTCCCTCCCCCCCCCCTTAGACATCGCTGGTCTCATTGCTGACCCACACTACCCCCTCACAAACATCGCTGGCCCCCATAGAAATCACTGGCCTCATCACTGGCGCCACAACCCCCCACCACCACCACAGACATCGCTGGCCTCATCGCTGCTCTCCCCACCCATCCCTCCCCTACCTCCACACACAGGTATGGCTGCCCGCTCACCTCATGCCTCAATGGATCCGGATAATGCTGGTAGCCAATCCCTCCATCCCTTGAACATACTCTCCTCCCTGCTGCCCTGAAGCGAACGAGCGTTGTGCTGACATGCACAACCCCAGCTTGTGATCATTCCTCTCTAGAATGGGAGCCTTGTGTATTGGAACCCCACCCCCACTCCCCCCACCGGCCAGGACACACCAGCTAATCGATTTGGAGCCCTGAGTATTGCACCCCCCCCCACCCCGACTCCCGACACAGCAGACTATTGGATGACAGCCAATCAGTATCCCAAGAGATGCATGACACTCAACGTAATGCAGCCTTCAAAATCTCTCTCAAGCATTTGTTGCCAAGAGGCCCATGACTAGCCACACTCACTATCCATGAACTCCCCTAATAAGCCAGATCTGTATATAAACTGCAGGAATGCAGCCAGTCTTGCCACAAAAATGTCTCTGCGGAAAGCTGCTCCCAGATTTTTAGAGACCGACTAGGACCACCTGTTAGACGGCATGGAGGAGAGGTGTGATTGCCTCTTCCCCGGCCAGGATGTTAACCCAAGGAGTGCATCTGCCACAGCATTGTGGGAGGAGGCAGGAGCAGTGAATGTCAGGAGCCTAGCACTGCGCTCTGGCAGGCAGTGTCGCAAATAGAAAAAGTGCAACCTTCTGCAAGCAACAAAGGTGAGGGAGCATCCCACTTGGAACCCTGCACATGCTTGGCACAGATCTCCAACCCTGCTTAGGTAGCTGAAAGGCATGCAACAAGTGACAATTCCCCCAGGAGCAGAATCTAATCCCTTCCCCTTAACCCTCAAAGAGCATTCCTCAGTGGTGACCACTTTCCCCGAAACTGTCAGCACAGCACCTGAGACACAAGCATGCATTGCGCACCATGCAATGCAATATATTGATGCTTCCTATCCAGCTTATGTTCCCACAGGAGAAGAACATCCACAATGCACGGGAAACGGCACTGACTGGTGGTGATGTCCCTGACCTGTGGCAGCTGACCAGCATGGAGGAGCGTGCCCTGGAGCAGGCAGGGGGTGATGGACAATCCCGATTCATCACTGACAGCCAGGTCGGTGTCCAGCATGCAAGTGAGTAGAAGAACAGCCTCAACCTCGGCCCTTCTTTAAGTAAGCGCAATGGTGCATGGAATGTTGTGCCTTCCTCTACCGAATGTTTGTTCTTCTTTACAGCTCTGTACCCACAGGAACCTGGCCCTTTAGGTGTTGCCGCCGCCCCTGCTGTTCTGGAGCAAACTGCCGACCACCCCCTAGATGACACATGAGAGGGAGGTACTGAGGAATCCTCCGAGGGTAGCACCACAAAAGAAGCAGCATCATGAACCACACAACCCACCAACACAGAGACGGTCATCACAGGGTTATCTTTAGTGTTGATGTTTCTGGGTCTCGACTGGAGAGCACATCAGAGCCGCTGATGCACTTCGGGTGGAGGCAGGCACATCCGAGGGCTCGGGCACGCGGAGGTCTGCTGGAGGCCAGCATTCAGCTGTCCCCAAGCCAGCTGCTGAGCTTCTGAGTTTGTTCCTCCCAAAGTTGGTGGGGATGTATCAGGAAACCCGGGAGTTGTGGAAGGGCTGTCAGCAACCATGCTGCGACTGCAAGGCTCTTTAGGGATCTGAAACTGAGTGTTGTTGCAGGAGGTGGTGCCGACACATCATGGCACCAAGGGCAACATTGCAAGAGTAATGACCGCAGTGGAAAGTCTGGCTCAGGGGTGTGTCCTCATGGGTGATAGGGTCCAGGCCATCCCAGAGACACTTTGGGCCACGGACGAGTGGGTTTCCGGCATACAGGAGGCGCAGCGTTCGATGGCCTTGTGTGACGGTGGCATGTGGGAGACACCGCTGGCCATGGCTAGGACTCTCGCTCGCATTCTGGGGATACAGCAGACCCTGGCTGTTAGTTTCGACAACTTAGCCAAGGCTCAGAGGGCTACTGCTGAGGGGCTCCAGAGCCTGGCTCGCTCACAGAATGCTATAGCAGAGGGGCTCCGTAGCCTGGCCCAGAGGGCCAAGACTGAGGCATCACAGGTCATGCGGCAGATGCATCTAGGCCTCCAGTCCTGGCAGAACCAGGTGACGCCGGATCTTCTGGAGCTCAGTTCATCTACCCTGGCGTCCCATGGAGTGCTTCCGGGGCCACTGGACACCCCAAGGGAGGAGAAAGGGCTTGAGCCCTTGCAAGGGTCTTTGACCCTGGAGATGCCAGATGTCCCGAGACCTTCCAATTCCCCCCTTCCTCACACCGGGGCATCTCAGGGCCAGGGAGATGAATAGTGTCATCCACAAGTCAGCCAGGGCCCTCCAGGTCCCACCCACAGGGGTGATGTGGTGGAGTGAGGGCCAGGTCGATTTGGAGGGGAATAGCGTCTGCACTTGCTTCTGGTGTGCTGTGGGTGTATGTTTGTCTCACCTCATACATCCCCCCACCTCACTACACAGCACCAGTTACATGAAGCGAGCTCCAATCAAGGCGGCCTGCGCTGCCCTTCCGTGCCGGACACCTACCAACCCCGCCCACGCACCTTCTCCTGGCTCTTCATATGGTGGGGCGTCCGTCTCACCCTCTCGCTGATCCTCCTCCTTCGGCTCCTGCTGATCTCCCCACTGCTTGGCGATGTTGCGAAGAGTGCAGCAAATGATAATGATGTGTGATGCACGCACAGCGATATACTGGAGGGCCCCCCTAGAAAAGTCCAAGCAGTGGAACTGCATCTTCAGCAGGCCGATGCCCCGCTCAATGAAGGGCCGATCGGTCTTGAGCCTCCACACAGGTATCATCAGCCATGACCTTGGCGGGTAACCCTTGTCACCCAGCAGCCATCCTGGGAACCTGGGTTGGTCTTCAGAGAGCTAAGGGATGTCCAGCTGCCAGAGCACAAAGCTGTCATGGATGCTCCCTCGGTGCCGTGCATCGACCTGCATGATCTTCAATTGATGTTCGGGATAATTTGGAAGCTCAGGGAGTTGGACTCCTTCCAGTTCACAAATCAGTGCAGCCCTGCATTGGGAGCCTGCAAGCTCCAGTGCAGCCTGCACATTCGGGATCCCAGTTATCGATGCGAAGCCAAGAGTATGGGCCTGCAGTTGTGCATAACCCACATCAAAATTAATGAACTGTCCTGCCCGGGCATGCAGGGCATCTGTGACCTGTGGCACTCATCTGTGCATAGAGGCCTGGGAGATCCCAGCTAGGTCATCACTGGGTGCCTGGAATGAGCAGGAGGCAGAGAAATTCAGGGCAGCTTTTAAACCTTCATGTCCACAGTGAGCGGATGGCCGTGCCACCCCTGAGGTATCAGGTGTGAAAGTACCTCAGAAATGTGTCGGACCGCGGTCTTGGAGAGCCGCAGCTGGCGACAGCACATCTCCACCGTGGGGGCCATCGAATGAATTTCAGGCCTGTACCTCCTTGAACTCAGCACCATCCGCCTTCTCTGCACCTTCTTGTGAGGCTGCCCACCACCTCCAGCCCTCAGTGGCAGCCTCCTGCCCTCCTTCCTGAGGGTCTGATGGTGGTTGCTCCTGCGGAGGTCCCTCCACGCCCAGCACCTCCTGAGCCACCGCCTACTTCTCCTCCGCCCCTGCTGCCACCAACGGAAAGGGCTTGGAGCTCCGAAAGCTTGTGTGACTTTTGCTACCAAATAAATCTGTTGGACTTTAACCTGTTGTTGATAAACTTCTTACTTTGTTTACCCAAGTCCAACGCCGGCATCTCCACATCATGGCCACCAACATGGTCAGCTCCAGATCAAGTGGGGTTTGAAAACAGCATAGAATGACGGATTATCTCATTTGCTGCATTTACCCAGCAAAACCCGAATTCCTCATATGGGCCAGTACCCCCACTTGTGGGAGCTGGTAACACCAAACAATCGATGTTGCCATGCGTGGCCTGATTCGGGTTGTGTGAGATTCCCATCATGACAAATGATGGCACAAATTCTGAAGGTCCGTGTGTAGCCATGGACAATGCGCACTCTTGAACCATTGCCATGTGTGCAACTGCAGCATCAGTTATGGGCATGTGTTGTTGGTCCATGTCGTAGGGCAGGACAGAATGCAAATCAGAACGAGATGTTTGCCCAGAGATAGCAGATTCCAAGCAGTCCATGTCAGAATCTCTGCACCCCGGCCTGGATCGGCTTCAGTCAGCACATGGTACTCTCCTCTCCCAACCCGTAACACCAACACTCAGTCGAGTCCCTCATCATACCCCGCAAGACAAAGTTACGTGAAGGGGTTGGCTGAGCGAGGAGCCCTTGAGGCTTCCTTCCACACTGCGCAGCAGCGTTGCAAGGGTGAGGGGGGTGGGGGGTGAGTTGGGGGCCGGCGGGGCGGGGGAGCTCCCTGAAGAAACCTCACCCAAACGAGCTGTGATGAAATGGAAGCACCACCCCCGCCTCCCCCCCCCCCCCCCCCCCCCCACCCGCCAACCCCAACCCCCCACCCCAGATATCACTGGTCCATGGGCCAACACCTGAAGGAGGCAGGAGGAAGGCCACCAGAGATCTTCTGGGCCTGCCTGCAACATCCCCCGCTCTCCGCAAGCAGCACGTACCTCCTCACGCCAACTCAAGGCTGCCAGACCAGCTTATGACTTTTAAATACCTTTTCTGATTCGCGCCAAATTGGCGTCCCAAAGAGGTGGGAGACGCAAACTTGGACGGAGATTGCCGTATGGATCCTGATAATGGCATGTTAAGATATGTAAAGTCATGCAAATCCTGCGGGTTCCCGGCGGCGCCACTTTTCTCCCGTTGGGGGATGGGAGCGGGTCGTAGAATTCGTGGGAACCCGCGAATTGACCGACATGCGCATTTCCCAGCGGGACCCACGAGAAATGTTGCAGGTCGCGATGGGAGGGAGAATCGTCCCCAGACGCTTTAATGTCACTTAATCAAGATTAATGAAGCACAGCTTCTCATGAATACATCATGCCATTTAGAACTCGTATTTTTGTAAATATAAGCATTTACTGAATTGTTCACTTCGATTTTCATGTGTTTTTTATTAATACCTTGCTGATTTAAATGCGTTCCTGCACGGAGGAAAATAGTGGACGAGCTTGTTCTGCACGTTAATGTATCCAGGACACTGCTATTAAGAACGTAACCGATATTGTGTTCCCAGTTGTGTCTTTCATTTGATTATTTTTGTATTTTGTTTTGCGTTTTATTAAGTGTGGCGCTGGTTGTTATTTTAAAGGGAAATGTGTCCAAAGTCATGCTCAGGCGCCAGTATCATTGTTCTTTAGAAAGCCGTGTGACAACTGACGACCAGATGTTTGCACTTCATTAAGAATATTTGCCTTTTGAAGTATTTTACGCAGTTTAAGTAATGTCTAAGGTACTTCGCAATAATAAAACAGTGTGTTAGTTAGAGATCGAGAGAATTGCGAAGGTAATTGAGTTGTGCATCAGCCAATGGACAGAGATAGAGAGGAGTCTGTGCGAGGAAGATGGAATGAATAAGTGCGCCTGCGTAAGTGTGACCAGATGAAAGAGGAAAGTCAAAACGCAATCCATTAGAGTCAGCATGTTTTGCTGCAGGCCAAATCGTGTTTGACTAATGTAACAGCGTTCTTCAAAGATGTAACAACAAGGTCGTGATGGGGATCTTGAGATGTTGTATATGTGTACTTCTTTATTTGATAAGGTGCCATAGAATAGGAGAACATGCAAGGTAGGATCACATAATGTTCAAGTGTAGTTTATTAGTTTGGATAGAGGACTTGTTCCCAAACAGAAAGCAGAATATGGGGATAAATAGATCTTTATTTGAGGTCAGGAAGATGCAACTAGCAGGTTTCCACAGGGCTCGTTACACTTGCCCCCAATATTTGAAATCTATGTTAATAACTTGGATGGAGGGAAAGAAGGTATTATAGCTAAAATTGCCGTGGACATTAAAATAGTTGAGATAGTAAGTTGTGATCAATAAATAAACAATTTACAAATAGATATGTGTAGTTTAGGTGAGTTGGCCAAAGTTTGGGAGATGGAATTTAATGTGGTTAAGTTTCTGGTTATCCACTTTGGTCAGAAAACATAGAAACACAATTTAATATCGAATTGGAAAGAAACCACTGAGTGTTTCTGTGCAGAGGGACCTGGGTATCCTGGTGCATAAATGTCTGTAAATTAGTATGCAGTTACAGCAGGGAGTAAGACAGTTAAATGGCATTTACTGCTAAATGAATAGAATATGAAAATGGGAAGTGTTCCTACAAGTGCGCAAGGCATTAGTGAAACGCACCTGGATTATTGTGCAGTCTTGGTCTCCTTGCATGTGGAAGGATACAGTTGCAAGAGAGGCAATTCAGAGGATGTTCGCTAGATTGATTCCAGTGATGAAGGGTGTGACTTTCATAGAATCCCGACAGTGCAGAAGGAGGCCATTCGGCCCATCGAGTCTGCACTGACCACAATCCCTCCCAGGCCGTATTCCCGTAAGTCCACATATTTACACCGATTGTTTCGTTTAGGTCTATTCGCTCTGGAGTTTGCAATAATGAGGGAAATCAAATTTTCGTGTTTGAACTGCTAAAGGATCTTCACCAGTTAGACGGAGATTGCTTCGTTTGGGGCAATCTTTAAAAAAGGTCATTTTTTAATGATTAAATGTAGCAGATTTACCACAGTGATGAGAAGAAAACATATTTCTCTCAAAATGATGCGGAATTGTAGGGTTCATTTCCTTAGATTGAGTTGGCTGCTGGAGCATTGGGTAAATTAACTGAGGCAAATGACATATTTTCAACTAGTATTGCGTGAAAAGGTTGTGGGGAACTGATAGAAAAATGGACCTGAGCCCAAAGCAAGATCACCCATGATCGTATTGAATGGTGGAGCAGACTCGAGGGGATGCATTGTCTACTCCTGCTCCTCGGTTTTATGTTCTTCCCTCCTGCATATCAGTGGGAGAAAAAAAAGAGAAACATCTTGCCCTCACCAATTGCGTACAATCCCAGAAGAGACAGTAAAATGAAATATAAATATCAAATCTCGAAAACCCGCCTTCGGCAACATTGCGAACGGAAATTCACAGTCTTCTATTTCAAAGCATTCAGGCGTTTACATCAAACTTTTGGAGCGAATAGAGTCACTGAAGAACGCGGATCCCTCGATAGGATGCTTCTTGCATTCACTTCCCTTCTGTGAAACTGGTGGAACGGTAGTCTATCCCGCTTTTGTTTGATATTTTCACATGAATTTGTTTGATCAAACCAAAGACATTGTGAATTTTTAGTCACCAGTCTGCATCACTTCACGTAGCTTCTGACGCCAGAACATCCATTAAGCCTTTGAAAAAGCGAATTTATACGATTACTTTCAGTTGTTAGCCAACATATTCGAGGTTCTGTCTTTGGAAAATGTAAATAATCAGTACTGAAACGGGTGAAGATTTGTAACTCTGAGCATATTTTAAGACCTTGGGTAAGTCGACTTTTTTCAACAATGCGAATTATGTTTTTCACTTAGCCAGTATGCAGAGAAAAACTGTTGTGTTATTCTGCTAGTTTTTTACAACTAAAGCAAACCAAATCTACTAGACTGTCTATAAGCCAACATTTTGTTATTTTAGAAAATCTGCAATCTGGCTGGAAATGAACGTACACATTCTGCATCCCAAATGATTTTCGATATTGTACTAGAAAGAGGAACACAAGGACGAACAACTATGTGGGACACATTTGCAAAAATGCAGGTTAACAATCCAGAACTGAGAAATATATTGCCAGAAATAAGCGAGAAAGGTGACTATCCGAAGGATTTGTGTGCATTTAAATATTGTATTCAATGTATTGCTTGACTTTCAACTTAAATGTCTGAAAATATATGTTAACAGGTTCGAAAGTCCACATGGAATTAATATGTAATGAATTGACTCCAGAAATGGCCAATTGTGTTCGGGGTAAGTGTCCAAATAACTTGCTTAATGTTTTCTTACGGTTAGGAATTAGTGTTGTGTAATGGTCGGTTATTGCTTAATATTTGTCGAGTGCCCAATGCTTTTTAAAACAGCGCAATCGAGGCCAATTAATTAAACATCTCTTAATAATTTCGGCATTTTTGTTGAAACTTACTAACATATTTTAAAAAAACATTTTTGGAAGAATTATACACTTTAAAATACAAGAAAATCACATGCATCATGCACCTATTAGAATAACAGTGCCCTGTTGTTTATTGTCTCACAACTGTAATTCATGCTTCCTTCTGGATCATGTGTGCAAACACACTATGTGGTATTAGATCTCATAGAATAACAGAATCCTTACAGTGCAGAAGGAGGCCATTCTGTCCATCGAGCCTGGCCCACAACAATCTCACCTACGCCCTATCCACACATTTTTATCCCGCAAATCCCCTTAACCGACGCATCCCGGGACACGAAGGCGCAATTTAGCATGTCCAATGCACTTAACCCGCACATTTTTGGACTGTGGAAGGAAACGGAGCAACTAAAGGAAACCCACGCATCCATGGGAATAATGTGCAGACTCCACGCAGACAGTCACCCAAGCGAGAATCGAACCCAGGTCCCTGAAGTTGTGAGGCAGAAATGCTAACCACTGTGCCACAGTGAAGTCTGCACTCTAACAGTTACATCCTTTACGGACTGCCGGTTACAATAATAGATATAAATTAATTCTGATGATTTTTGTTTAGACTACGATTAAAAAAAGGGCGAAACCTCACGTCACAAAGATGTCAATTTCGTCTCGAACACAAAGTGCTGATAATATCAGGGTCATCGGAAATAATTTGGTGCAAAACTAAAAGCTGTGCTCAGATAAATCCGATCAGTGATTCGTATTGCTCAATTATCAATTCGTACAATCTCCTGTAATAGAAAATCAACAAGATTTCCTTTGCCCTTGGGCCAGGGATATGTTTCGAGCAATCTGGACTCGAATCTTTTTGTCCATTCAGCGATTCTTATTGAAACAAAGAAATGGATATTTTCACGATTACCGAGCAACATTGAAGAAATTGGACTCACATACTGTCCGTGATTCGCCCATCGCGACCCACAATCTTTCGGGCGGGTTCGGCCGGGAAATGCGCCTGTCGGCCATTTGTTCCCCGCCAGCTTTTAAGACACGCACACATCTCACAGCCCGACAAAAATGGCGCCGAATGGAAACCGCTGTAAAACGACGGGCCGCTGATTAGCATGAGTTTACATACCTCTGCAAGCCATTGTCGGAAGCCACACAACAATCTCCGCCCACGTCTCCGTCTCCCACCTCTTTGTCGTGATGGTTCATTTGCGCGAATCAAGCTGGTAATTTAAAAGTCGGAAAATGGCCTGGCAGCCTTGAACTGGCGTGAGGAAGCAAGTGTTACTAACGAAGAGCGGGGACTGTTGCTGGCAGGCCCTGGAGATGCCTCGTGGCCTTCCTCCTACTGCCTTCACGTGCTGGCCCATGAACCAGTGATATACGTGGCGGGGGGAGGGGGGAGCGACAGGGGGGAGGCTTTTATTTCCTCAGGGCTCTCTGGTTGAGTTTCCGTCAGAGAGTCCCAATGCCCTCCCCCCTCCCCCCCCCCCCGCGCAAAAAAACCCGGAAACAGCGCTGTCCAGCATTGTGGGAAGCAGCCTCGAGGGCTCCCACTTCCTCAACCACCACTCCTGGGCAGCGCTGTCGCGCACTGTGGGAAGTATCCTCGAGGGCTCCCGGTCCACCACTCAACCTCTTCCTTGGGCAGCTCTTTAGAGCACAGTGCGAAGCAGCCTTGAGTGCTCCCGCTTCATTCCCCACCCCTCCCCTCATCTTGGGCAGTGCTGCCACGTACTATGGGAGGCAGCTTCGAGAGCTCCTGCTTCCCCCAACCTCCCCTTCCAAGCAGCGCTGAAGCTGACTTTGAGAGGCAGTGTTGACGGCTCCCGCTCGCCACCAACCCCCCATCTACAAGGCGTGCTGAAGCACATTGTGGGAAGCAGCCTCGAGGGCTCCCGCTTCCCCGCCCCCCTCCACAGCACTTTGTAGTGGCATTGTCTTTCTGCGGGATATGGTCAGGGACTCTACTAAGTGCTGGTGTTCGGGGTCAGGGGAGAGTGCGCCATGTGCTTACTGAGGCCAAACCAGATGGAACAGCTGCTGCTCCAACCCGGGGTGCAGAGGTTCAGACATGACCTTCAAAGAATCTGCTGTCACAGGGCACACACCTGCTGCTGAGTTGCACTCTGTCCCTTCCCTGTGTCACGGAATAGCCACCCTTGCCTGTAACGGATGCGACAGTTGCAGACATCGAAATGGCTCAAGGGTGCACATTGTCCATGTCTGCACACTGATCTGCACAATCTGTGCCAACATTTGACAGGATGGGAATCTCACACAACCCTACTCGGGCCACGCATGGCACGATGGCTTGTGTGGGATTGCCAGCTCCCACAACTGGCCCAAGTGAGGGATTGGGCTGGTGCTGCGTCTATGCAGCCCATGATAATAATCCGTCATTCTATTCTATTATTTGATCTGGAGCTGGCCATGCTGGTGGTAGCAAGAGCAGAGGAGGAAGAGAAGGCGACGGCTAAGGAGGCGGCGGGTGTGGAGAGACCACCACAAGTGCAACCAACATCAGACCCTCAGTAAGGGTGAGCAGGCTCCCAAGACGGTGCACAGAAGGTGGAGAGTGTTGAGGCCAAGGAGGTACAGGCGCCGCAGTTCCTTCGAGGTGCTCTCAGAGGAGATGAGACATCGCCAGCTGCGCTTGTCCAAGACCACGGTGCATCAAATTTGGGAGGTGCTCTCACACCTGACACCTCGGGGGAGCACCGACCACGCGCTCCCCATGGACGTGAAGGTGACAGCAGCCCTCAATTTCTTTGCTGCCGGATCATTCTAGGCTCCCAGTGGCGACTTAGCTGGTATCTCCCAGGACTCCATGCACAAATGTGTGTGATAGGTCACAGATGCCCTTTTTCTGCCCAGGCAGGTCGGTTCGTTAATTTTGATGCGGGTTGTGCACAGCAGGAGTCCCGGGTCTCAGCTTCACATTCATCGCCAGGATCCCAAATGTGATATGATGGTGCAGTGTATGGCAAGCACATCGCCTTGTGGCCGCACTGATTTGTGAATTGGAAGGGGTTCCACTCCCTGAACCTATAAATTGTCTGTCACCATCGGCTCAAGATCAAGCAGGTCGATGCACACCACCCAGGGAGTGTTCATGACAACTTTGTGATCCGGCAGTCGGATATCTCTGGTCACTTTGAAGACAGCTCAGGCTCCTAGGATGGTTAATAGGCGACAAGAGTTACCCACTAAGTTCATGGCTGATGACGTCTGTGCAGAGGCCCCAGACTGAGGTGGTGACCTGCTACAACAAGGCCCATGCAGCCACTCGGTCCATCGTTGAGCGGTGCATCGGCCTGCTGAAGATGCAGTTGCGCTACTTGGACCACTCTGGAAGGGCCCTCCAGTATGACACTGTGCGTGCTTCACGCATCATTATCGTTTGCTGCACTCTGCAAAACATCGCCCAGCAGCAGGGAGATCAGTTGGAGCATGAGGAGGAGGAGGAGCAGCAGCAAGGGAGTGACTTGGGTGCCCCACTACATGAACAGCTGGAGTAAAGATTGCGGACGGCAATGGCAGGAGTCCAGCAAGAAGGGCAGTAAGGGACGCCTTGATTGCAGCCCACTTCACCTAGCTGTTGCTGTGCAGTGAGGGGAGTGCAACCAACACAGGTTCACAACACCCCAGGATCAAGAGCAGCCACTTTTCCCCATCCAAATCAACCTGGACCCTCGCCCTTCCCCTGTTCATGTCATCCCACCACCCTTTCCCCCAGAAACATCCAACCCTACTAATGTGCCAGGGCTGGCAATGGTTGCGAGTCATCTTTGAAGGCTGGAGGATGATGACGATGCATTGTTGTGATCCTAGCCCTTGCTGCAATTCAAGTCTGACTCCTACCTAGACCCAAATGCACGCTGCCACCCTGGCCCACGTAGCTGTACGGGTTGGGGACACATGTTCTTTGAACAAGAGAAGGCGGGGGGGGGGGGGGGGGCGGGGGGGGGAGGTATAATTATACTAAGGGTTTGGTGGATGTTGGGGAAAGTAGGTCAGGCATTATGAAACATGTGGCTGAGTCTGCAAGGCTCAGCAGACAACACCTCTATAATTGGGAGTCGGGAACACAGTGCTGTGGGGGATGGAGGGGGAACAGAATCAGAGTCGCATTAGTCACAGCATGATGTGCAACTAACAGTTTATTGTGCTCTTAACATAAATGATTGCCAAAAACTAGTTAATGCTGACCTTCACCCGTGCCCTCTAGTGAACTGCAATTTTCGTTTTGCTCTCTGCTGCTTCTCCTAGGTGCTGCCCGAGGATGCACAAAGGAGGTGAACGTGTCCAGTTGTGATGCACGCCCCTTTGCCTGTGATGCCGTTGGAGGAAGTCCACTGGGTGGCCGGGACCTTGAGGGCCCCGGCTGACTTGCGGAAGATACTGTTTCGGTGCCACCCTGTTCATCTTGCTGGCCCGAAATGTCCTGGTGTGAGAAATGGTTGAACTGGCAGGTTTCGGGACGCCCAGGATCTCCTTGGGTGGAGCACCCCGGCATGGGCTCCTCATTCTCCTCCTTTGAGGTGCCCAGAGGCACAACGGGCACTCCACGGGAAGCCCTGGTAGCTGGGCTGAGCGCCAGAAGCTCCGGCATCAGATGGCTCTGCCAATCCTGGAGGCCTAGATGCACTCTGTGAGACAGCCAGGCTCTGGAGCCCCGCAGCTGTAACCCTCTGAGCCCGAGCTAAGTTGTCGACGCTCACAGCCACGGCCTGCTCTGTCTCAAAAATGACAGCGAAAGTCCCAGCCATGGCTAGCACTGTCTCAAACACGACCCCGACACACGTGGCCATCGAAAGCTGTGCCTTCTGGATGCCAGAAACACACTCGCCTCTGGTCCGTAGTGTTTCCAGGATGGCCTGGACCTTGTAACCCATGAGGACAGACGCTGAGCCAGACTTTGCACTGGCTCTACCCTTGCGTTGTTGGCCTGTGTCTCACGCAGTTTTGGCACCACCTCCTGCAACAGCACTCTGTTTGACACCCCTAAACAGCAGTCGCACCATGGTTGCTGGCACCTATCCCACAACTCCCCGGGCTTCCTGATGCATCTTCACCAGCCATGGGAGGAACAAACCCAAAGGGCCAGCAGCTGGCTTAGTGACAGCTGATTCCTGGCCACCGGCAGACTTTTGTGCACCCGAGACCTCGGATGTGCCCACCTCGCCTCACAGCAACTGTGATGTGCTAACCAGATCTCGACCCAGAAGCCTCAACACGAATGTTACCCAGCGTGGAGTTCGTCTCTGTGTTGGTGGGATGTGTAGTACATGCGGTGGCGCTTTAGTAGTGCTGCCCTCAGATGATTCCTCAGTGCCTCCCTCCGAGGTGTCATCCAGGGTGTCGTGGGCAGTTTGCTCCAGAGCAGCGGGGGCGGTGGCAACACCTGAAGGGGCAGCCTCCTCCGGGTCCAGAGCTGGAAAAAAGAATACACATTAGGGAGAGGGAGGCAAAACACTCCACGCAGCATCACACTTATTGAGAGCATGACGTTGAGGGTGTGCTTTTGCTCACTTGCATGCTGTACGCCGAGCCGGCTGTCGGTGACTATTCGGGATGGCCCATCACCCCTGTCAGCTGCATGGCATGCTCCTCCATGTTATTCGTTGCTGTAGGTCAGGCACACCAACAGCAATCTGTGTTGTCACCCGTGTGTGGTGGATTTTTGTTTCCTGTGGGAACATAAAGTGGATAGCAAGCATTAACACATTGCAGTGCATGGTGCACAATGCATGCCCGTGTCTCGGCATTGTGCAATCAGTTTTGGGGAAAGCGATCACCACTGAAGGGTGCTCGTTGAGGGCTGAGGCGAAGGGGTTAGGCTCTGTTCCTCGGGGAAGAGTCACTTGTTGCATGGCCTTCAGGTGTCTAAGGAGGGTTGGAGATTCTTGCCAAGCATGTGTGCTGTTCCAAGCGGGATGCACAGTCACCCTTGCTGTTCATAGAATGTTGTTCATTTTTTTACGGCACTGCCTGCCAGAGTGCAGTGCCAGGCAACTGGCAATCACTATTTCTGCAACCTGCTCCCACGATGCCGTGGCAGATGCATCCCTTGCGTTGGAGCCCTGGCCAGGGGAGAGACGATCACGCCTCTCCTCCACAGCATCTAGCAGGTGCTCCTTGTCTTCCTCCGAGGATCTGGCAGCCGGTATATGAGCAGCCGTCTTTGTGGCGTGACCGGCTGTGTTTCCCTCACTGCAGCTTATATACAGCTCTGGCTTATTATGGGAGTGCAGGTGCATTGAGTGCAACTAGTCAAGGGCCCGTTGGCAACAAATACTTGTGAGATGTTTTGAAGGCTGCATTCAGTTGAGTGTCATCCATCCCTCAGTGTGCTGATTGGCGGCCATTCAATCGGCTGCTGTGTCGAGGAAGGGAGGGGGGAGCAGGAGGGCGGTGAAGTACAAAGGGCTCCTAATCGATTAGCTCCTGCGCCCAGGGAGGATGCAATACTCAAGGCTCCCATTCAAGAGAGGGAATGATCACAAGCTGGAGTTGTGCAGGTCAGCATAACGCTATTTCACTGCTGGGCAGCAGTGAGGGTGGAATGTTCATGGGATAGAGGAATTGTGTTCCCGCATTATCTGGATCCATGGGGGCAAGAGGTGAGCAGGCAGCCATGCCTGTGTGTGGGTGGAGACGGCGGGGGCGGGTGGGGAGGGGGGGGGGTGAGGTGGAGGCAGCAAAAT
This sequence comes from Mustelus asterias, assembly GCF_964213995.1. Taxonomy (NCBI): domain Eukaryota; kingdom Metazoa; phylum Chordata; class Chondrichthyes; order Carcharhiniformes; family Triakidae; genus Mustelus; species Mustelus asterias. The sequence continues at coordinate 93,997,777 of NC_135816.1, forward strand.
GCTCAGCGATGTATGTGGGGGGTGGTGGGGGTCAGCCATGAGGCTAGCGATATGTCTGGGGATTGGATGGCAGTGATCTGGATGCAAGGAGGTCGTCTCCGCGATCTACCAGCGATTTGCGGATGCGCGGGTTTGCACTCATCCCGCCGATTTCTGGCTGTTTGGCCCCGCCCCCCCCGAGCATTTAATAATATTCACGACTGGGCACTCTGCATTGCACGGAGTGAGGGGATTCGGGTGAGAAGCTGAATTGTCAGAACAGTCGGGATTCAGAACAGTTTTGACGCCAATTCAGCACTTTTGGGAGAATCGCCCCCATTATTTCTGTTTTTGTTAACACAACTACCAAAATTATTCTGAAAATGTTAATATTTATTTGTTAAATACTTCAGGATTGCTCTTCTATTCATCTGTATTTCAAATAACCATTTATAACGCTTGTCCCTGCCTACGACAGAAGATAGTGACTGAGGCACAAATGTCTGCTGTCCTTGAGCTTTAATTTTTTATTAAAATATTCACAAAAAATGATGTGAATTTCCTAGATTTGCTACACCATGAGGCAGAAAATCGCAGAAGTGACTTACTTGGCACACCTAAAAAATGTTATTTTTAATTGTAGAATTAAATGTCGGCGACGAGTGCAAAATCACAGCACAAATTGAAAACGTGCTTTATCTGTGTCATGAGTCTCATTCTTTATTTTCCAAACTTCACGGCAAACTCTCCAGAATCCCTATGTCACCTTCCCTGAATGCCGTGCTGTTTCTCAAATGTGTGAAAGGTAAGGTAATATTTTCTTGTAAGCTAGCCCAGAAGCGCATCAGAAGTGAGGAGTGATTCGTCTGACATAAACAGTCGTTGATTATTTTCTTTCATTCAGTGTTAAATTTCAATGAAATAGTGTGGTCCATGAAATATACATAACTGCATCAGTATCGTTGTGCTAATCAGATTTTTCTTATCCCAAGAGGCACACTTCAGGCACAGAGGACGTATTTTACAAAAGACTAAGAGGCTGATCGACATTATCACTGGAGCAAAACTCCTCGACGACATCTTCATTAACATAATGATTGCTGCGCCAGTACGTGATCGTTCCGTCGTCGAAAGTGAAGTGAAGGCCCTAGGGAGGTTGCGTGAAGAGCTACAAAGTAAAAATATACTTAAGGAATATACACATGATCAACTTTTCTCCAGCAGTTCTGGTAATGCAAGTCGGACTTGGGCGACATTGGTAATTGGTGCTGCAGGGATTGGAAAAAGCACCCTCATACAGAAGATGATCCGCGAATGGGCACAAGGGAAAATTCACAAGCAGTTTGCATTTGTTTTTCATTTTAAGTTTTTGGAATTAAATTTCATACCAGTCAGAACAAATCTTACTAACTTAATTTTGGATTCCTACCCTTACTTGGAAAATGTGCTGGAGCTTTTATGGCAGGAACCAACAAAATTATTGTTCATATTTGATGACTTTAACCGATTTGAGCACACAGTCCATTTCACTGATTTTCTCAGTGGCAAAGATCAGCAAACCCATGGCTTCCATCCCGAGAGCTATTGTGAAGTGTCAGAGATCGTGCGCCGCCTTGTACAAGGAGAGTTGCTAAAAGGCTGTTCAGTATTGATTACAACTCGGCCGTGGCAACTGGAGTTATTTGAAAAAGCAAGCATAAATCTAACGGTAGAAATCCGCGGATTTACTTCTGAGCAAATTAAACTATATTTTCAGCAATGCTATTGCGGTGAACAGTTTGCAACAGAGGTAACTGAGTACATTAGACTGAATGAGTTGTTGTCTACCATGTGTTATAACCCTCTGTATTGTTCAGTCCTCTCTTCCTTATTTGCATCGCATCTCACACAAGGGGTAGAGTGGAGATCTTTGTCCAGCATAACCAGTACAAAAGTCTTCAGCAGTTATGTCACCAGTCTTTTAGACAGACACGGATGTGATCGGCAATACGCTACCGATGCCTTGTTGAAATTGGGTGAAATGGCCTACCAGGGAATTTGCAACCAATGCTTTGTTTATCAGAAATCCCAATTCAATTACCACAAACTTAAACTTTCCAATGTTATTTTTACCTTTATGATGGAGATTCCAGACAAAGATCGGGATGGTGTTGTCTACACATTCGCACATTCCATTTTGCAACACTTCGCCGCTGCACTTGTTAAAACTAAATTAACACCAGGAAATCAAGTTATACTATTGCTCAGGGAATGGAACTTGTGCCCGGACGACAGATTTCAGATAGTTTCAAATTTTCTTGTTGGTCTCACATCAAAAAATTCAACGGATGAGCTTAAGAGCAAATTGATCAAATGTAACACTGAGGCACAAACGTATGTTTCAGACTGGCTCGAAGAAAACGTCAAAAATAAAGTTCAGCATTTAGAGGAGGGCAAAGCGCAAAATAAGCTGCTAGCCATGTTACATTATTTGCTTGAGTTCGGAGACGCAAATCTGATGACCGTCGCATTAACGCCCACAAACATCGTAAACATCACACATTGTCCTCTTACATATACGGATTGCCTGGTTTTGTCATCTGTACTGATGAAAGTTGACCGGATTGAAGAGCTAAATCTCGGTTCGTGTGATATTCAAGCTGATGCAATGCGGCAGCTAGAACAGTTGCTATCCAAATGCAAAATTCTCAGGTAATTCGTCATATTTGATAGACTATAGCACGTACGTGAATAGGTCGACGAGTAGTCTTCTCATTGCGGTAGTAAACTCAAAACCAGCTGCAATGACCAGGGCGCCGGGGTCGAATCACATATTGTAATTTGAATTCAGATTCAGTAAAACACTGGAGTTAAAGTTATAAAACCATTTAAGATTATCACTAAACCCACCTGATTTATTAATGCATTTTAATGAAGGAAAACTACCATCCTTACTTGTCCTGGCGGACGTGTGACGCCATACCCACATCAATGAAGTTGACCCTTAACGTCCCCTGAACTGGCCTAAACAAAACCAATCATTTCAACGGCAATTCGGGGTGGGCAGTAACAGTTGCTCCAAATTCTATAAATAACAACAACAAAATATATATTTTTTCTGGAAAGTAGAATGATAACAGTGAAATGGCGACATAAATTATGGCATTTATTTAATCAGTTCGGAAATTAATTCTGTCGTAAAATTCGCTGCACCGCAAAATACAAAAATTTGAAAAAAATGCATCAAAGTGACTGTTTGGATAGAATGTGAATTTGCTGTCTTTCCTTTTTAAGTAAGATTAGCTTAGATGTTGGAAACGTCATTTCCGAATCGAGTGCATTTTAGGACATCCTGGGTGTGCATAAATAAGCGAGTTCAATTACGGTTGAACACAATGGTGAAGAGAGGGAAAATGTCCTTCTGCGCAGCCAACACAAATGCTGATATTTTCGGATTTATGTCAGTCCCAGAACCTCAGCTTATTTATTTCTTACAATGATTTCCTGAGCCCTCCCTCATCAATTAACTTTCCTTGAGCCAAATAGAATTTGGGATGTGAGCTGTTAATTGCCCAGTGCACTGTCGCGCTCGGTATTTCTCAGATACAGGAACAATCTGTAGACATATGCACATAGTTCTGGATATGTGGTATATATTGACGCTTGGTTTGCTAAGTGAAAAAAGACGCCTCGAACCGCACAACTGGCAAGAAATTACCGTCCACAACTTGAGATAATGTTAAATTTTGTTTTTACGTTTAAAGACTGATCGCTGATGTTTACCCCACCATGACCAGAGAGCACCAATCACCAGAATTTTAAATTAGACAGTCAAATAAATAAAGAGAGTTAATCGCTGGGAATTTAAAAAAAATTAAACTTTTTGGAGTCTTCAGGAATAGGCTTCTCTTCTCTGGACAATTTTCACTCGTTAACCACAAAAAAGCGAACATGTTCTTACTGATTGATGCCTCATCTACCACATTAAGCGTTCACTCGCAGTGAAACAGATGAACAGTCGCAGCAAAGTTTTTCAAATAAAACTTGCACTGTCTGCTCGTTGCGAATTATTTGTTCCTTTTCTAAAACATATCCCAAACAACGAGAAATTCCAGCAAGAAGTTCAAGAGTAACATAGGCTTCCGAGGACAACAAGAGTTCAAGTTCCCCTCTAAAACACCCGCCGTTCAGAACCATATGCCCTTCCTTCAAAAGAACAAGACTCAGAACCATATGCCCTTCCTTCACTTGTGGAACTCCTTTCGTAATATTACAGTTGGTTAACTTACAACACTTGGGTTTCTGTGTGTAAAGAGAAATGGTCAATGCCGTTTTTTCAAGGTAACTTATGGAGAGGTCTGTACGTGAAATGCGGCTTATACGGGGAATGTACATATCCCATGAAATAATAATGATAATAAAATTCGTATAGTGGGATGGATATTTGGATTATTCTTCATTACGGTAGAGGTATACTTTTCACAGCGATTACCACGGTAAGTTATCATATTGTGGCTAAAGAGAATAAATTGCAAATGCACAAAACATCTTCTGTTCTTTCTCACATTTCATAATATAGTTCGAAGATGTTTGTTACATCTCAGACGTGGGCATTTGAAAGACTCTAAGGTGAAAAATACGGTAATCATCACCACTGTACTGCACCGTGACCACGATCTTAGATGCAAGTTGAATTAAAGACGTGTGAGCCACGATTTGGTTCCCTTAATTTACCCGTGTTGAATATTAGCCTTCATGCTGATGAAATGTTCCATGCTAATTATTGACTGCGTTTTGTTTTCATGTTTAGACTCAATGATAACAAACTGGGAGATTCGGGTTTGAATTTGATCTCCGCAGTTCTGAAGCAAATGGATTGCAAAATACAACGTTTGGAGTAAGTAACACGATTATGCAAACGACTATTCATCCAATTGTGAGCAATAACACTCACGATGTATATAAGATATCAATTTTGGATTTGCATTTGGATGGAAATGATTTAGCTTCACTCCCTCTCATTTCTCATAATTTTGGGACTTCACAGCTATTAATTGAAATTGGTATTCAGTTTATGTAGTGACCTTAATATTATCCTTTTTTATTAGGTTGAAATCCAACAAATTGTCCGATGATTGCGTGGAAATGCTGGTTTCATCTCTCAGTGAAAATGGTTCATTGCGGGAATTAGATCTGAGTAACGATGATATGCCCGGAGACCAGGCCAACTGTCTAACTGACAAATCTGTTCCAGCATTGAAGAGGCTAATTGAAAACTGCTCTAATCTGAAGGAAATCAAGTGAGTTCCGTGTTTATAGTTTGTTTTCCAGCATTTGAATATATATTGTTTTCAGGCAAATGTTGATGGTCCTCTTTTTGGAAATTGATGAATTAATTTGTGCAGAAAATATTTCCTGCAAGCCGCTGGCAAGAGTACTAAAACGATATTGTCACAGAACAAATTTTAAATGTTTTGTACTTGTGCGTCAATGCTATGAGTTGCAACGGAGCAAGACAACTGAGAATTGTTTTATCTTTGTTTTCGCTGTTCCAAAACCAAAAATTCCACCGACACCCTCCCAGCCCCCTCCCCAGCAAACAGACATATATATCATTGATATTAGTCTGCGTAACAGCAAACTTCCCAACTACTCTTTTGGAGGAAAGTTAGCCATTATTGCAAACACTTGCCTCTCTACTGTCATACATACCATTTGAAAGGCGAGATTTAAAAAAAAACTAAGAACGAAGAAAATATGCAAGTTTGCATTTAACGCTTGCTTTAAGTAATCGATACAAAAGTCGAATCGTAGAACCCCTACAGTGCAGAAGGAGGCCATTCGGCCCATCGAGTCTGCACCGACCACAATCCCACCCAGGCCCTACCCTCACATACTTACCCGCTAATCCCTCTAACCAACCCAGGACTCTAAGGGGCAATTTTTTTTAACCTGCCCAATCAACCTAACCCGCACATCTTTGGACTGTGGGAGGAAACCGGAGCACCCGGAGTAAACCCACGCAGACACGAGGAGAATGTGCAAACTCCACACAGACAGTGACCCGAGACGGGAATCGAACCTGGGACCCTGGAGCTGTGAAGCAGCAATGCGAACCACTGTGCTACCGTGCCGCTGAATGTTTAACAAATTCTTGATTACTTTTTTTCAGGTTGACACACAATCAATTCTCGGCTGCAGGACAGAACACTTTGAAACAACACCATCTTTCGGATAAATTGACTGTTATTGCATAATGCTTGTCGTCGTTTTGTGAATGATATCACCATTGCTGATTTTTTTTTTCGGAAATACATAATCATTGGAGTCGTTTTGTAACTTCGTAACGGTTTCGATTAAATTTTTGATTGAAAACCTATCGAATCAGATCTATGTATGAACAAAATATCGCGACGTGCTGTTGGAAAAAGAAAATAACAACGTAAGGTAACAGATGCGGAATCTCCCCTATCATATCCTCTCTGTCACCATTTCATGGCTCAAAGCCTTGTGCTCTGGCATTCAGAAGAACAGTATTTGTTATTTTTTTCTTCCATTTCATTATGGTGCACACATTTTACAAGCTGTGGCCTCGATGTTCAGGAAACAAATACAGTAATGGCTACACGTTGCTCTGAGATATCGATTGCTTCTCATTTGCAACACCATTTCCGCCATACTTCATCTACCCTGTCCTCTGCCAATTATCATAGAAACCCTACAGTACAGAAAGAGGCCATTCGGCCCATCGAGTCTGCACCGACAACAATCCCACCCCCATATCCCTACATATTTTACCCGCTAGTCCACGCATCCCAGGACACTAAGGGACAATTTTAGCATGGCCAATCAACCTAACCCGCACATCTTTGGACTGTGGGAGGAAACCGGAGCACCCGGAGGAAACCCACACAGACACGAGGAGAATGTGCAAACTCCACACAGACAGTGACCCAAGCCGGGAATCGAACCCAGGTCCCTGGAGCTGTGAAGCAGCAGTGCTAACCACTGTGCTACCGTGCCGCCCCACGGTAAGATTAATTAAGCTTAATCAAAGCTCGATGTACGAAGCGCATCCTTGATCTGCTGATTACTTAAGCAATTTATTCCATATCATAACTGCTGGTTTGATGTATTCACTCAGAAGCGATGACAATGAATACACTGTTGCCAAGATATCTAAGTACAGGATGTTACACAGTATTTAAAGTGACATTTGACGTCCGGTTTTCTGTGCCCGGTGACGGATTCCTGATCCTTCTGATTCAGATGCAAGAAAGCACTCAGATTCCAATAGCTGAAATGAAGAGAGCCAGTTTCCCATACAGACAGCAGGAGTTCCACATTTTTAAGTCATGTATTGTTCATTTTTTTGTATTATATTTCATTTTTATTTTTTGTTGCATAATAAAGTGCACTTTGATGAGCTAGTTTGCACCCAAATGGATCTCTTCATGCCATGGAGTCCTAAAATTGCCAGTTACTTTTTCCAACGCCTCACTACAGCACCAAATGGACGGTGAAATGTCTGAGCTACAATCTTTGGGATATGATTTCAAAAATGTGACCCCATGGACCTCACAGGGCAGGCATGATCAATAACATATGTCAATGGATCAGGACGTCCCAAAGGAGCTACGATAGTATGCACTCAATAAACTTCAATATTAAACATATTCCAAAATAAGTCAGGAAATAACAATTTAAGTATTCCTCTTACAATTTCACTTCATCACAAATTATCCTAAATCTATTAAGTTGGACACTTATGCATCCTTTTGATAAGGTGTTATTTAGCGTCAGTTCGTACAAGAAATCGATCAAAAGGACTCGTGATGTGATGGTTGTGGCAGATTGGGAAGGGGGAGGGAAGGAGCAGGGTGGGGGAGGTGGGCGGCGGTGTTGTTGTGCAGACGTGATGGCAAATTCAGTCTGTCGGGTTTCGAAATGTCAGTAAAAATGTTTCCACGGTGTTGTGATCCAAATAGAGACCGATAATCTTCTTAACCATATTCGGAGCGTCAATGTCCGACTCAGGTACCGTATGGGACAACAGTGTTATAAGGTTTAACTAAAATAAATAGATTAAAAGAAGCAACCACTGAATATTGCAATCTCCAGTATCGTTCAGTGATCAGGCCTGCAGCATAGAAAAGCTGTGATTACCTTGATCTCAGATGCTGAGTTTAGCACGTTTCTCGGACAAGAAAATGAACCGTGGCAACGTCTCCATGGCAACTATTACACCTGAACTTATTTATGGCTAGAACAAGTATGTGTTAATGTTTCAGTCTCAGCTATTCTATTGACGAGGAGCTCGTTAAAAATAAACGTGCGTTTTTAGGAAGTCTAAAGAAATGGTTAATTTCACCAAAAGAAATGTTGATTTTCAAAAAGCGATGGGACCAAACATACAGCAATTTAATTCTATGCAACAGACCAACGGTCCTTCAGTAAACAAACGAACTAACACAAACCATGTGAAAGGTAAAAAACAGCCACACAAAACCTTTCCAGGGTATCCTCTCATGGCATAATGAGGCTTCTCAACAAAAGTCTTCAAACCAGAATGAAGAACTGTGTGCCTTGGGGAAGCTGCAGGGTAACAGAATCTGCCTGCAGCTGATTAATTGTTTCATTTTCCACCAGACAGAACAAGACCGTTAAATCTCTGAAGGACAATATAATCATTTGTTGCAAATACTGGCCAGCAACTAAAGAATGGAAATTTCTAAAGACTGATGCAATTGCTTCCATATTTTGAAGTAGAACTCACACATAGCTTTGGCGTCTATTTTGAGGGAGAGAAGATTGTGGGACATAAGCTAATACAGGAAATGAGAATACGCAGCAGGAGCGCGGTTCCATAAGACACTAGTTTATTCTTGGATCATGACACCATTTAAGATCTTCTGAATATTAACTGCTCAATAATAGTAGAAACGTTTAGGTTGAACTATCACTCCAAACCATGTCCCCCTCTGAAATATCGCTCTCCGTGTTCTAGGAGTCCTGCTTACATAGCGAAATACAGATTTCAGCTTGTTTAAAGTGACAAAAAAATATTCTGAAATGAATGGTAGGGTGAAATGAAACAGCACGGACAGAATGCACTTTTGGTGGATTCAATTCAGCTTGCTAAGAAAGAAGGCAAACTGCTCCAGCGCTGTGAATGCACCTTAACTTTGGTGACCATGTTCATAAAGTTTGTTCAATGAAGTGTCACAAAAGGTAAGCGACGGAAACAAATACAAAATAGTCGATATGCTAAGTTTCTGGGGGAATGTGTCTGGCAATATGGTTGACTGGAAAACACACCTTTTTGCTGATATTCAATTTATCACTGGAGAATGAACCATAGGTGTTACAGATATCCATTATTTCCTCAATGTAGGCATCAGGGTTAGTAATATATTGTAGGACGTGCTGAACATATAAGGAAACACGGATCGTCATACCAGCTGGGCAGCAGCGTTGATGACTTTAAGACTTAAATAGAATGGTTCTATCGCCTGGGCAAATAGAAGTGTAGACAGCAAACATCCTTAGGAGGTTTCCGCGGTTAGATGGGAGGACTCAGAGTTCAGAGGGTTAGGGAGCAAACTTTCGGAGGGGAGGAAAAGAGAAGGCGAATCAATTAAATAATCATTAAACCAAATACAAATGTACCCAAAATTGTAAACAGATTTTCGCTCTCCACCCAGTCAAAAGCGTTCTCTCCTTCCAAGGAGGCACCAGCATGCGTTTGTGCTGTAGCACTCGGGGAAAGTATAAAGTGGCGAAGACAACGTAGAGTTGGTAAAACTTGATGCCCCTTCATGAAACCAGTTTGGTACTTCAATATTACACCATGCAGACCCGATGGGCCGATTGACGTCATTCTGTACTGTAGCTATTCAATTCTGTGATTCTATGAAGGCAAGGCTCCAATCGTCATGCCAACATTTTAAGCAAGAGCTGGATTTTGCGTTTAATTGAGAAAAAGGCTAATGGAAGCCTTACTGCAGGGTCCCTCTCCTTTTGAGTCATGAGCCAGATGGAATCTTGACTAAGTGTTGGGGCGGAGCAGCATAAAACAGTGTGTCATTGAATACATCACTTACCAGGGGAACAAGTAGATTGGATAACATTTGTAAAGATCGATTGGAATGCCGCAGGGCCTGAAGCCTTGTCACTTTGCATTAATTTCACTCAGTTTACAATCTCCTGCAAAGCAAACGGAATGTCCAGTCCTCTAACCATGTCGCCAATCATAGATAGTAACTCCAAGTCATTCAGAAAATCTGCCATTGCTGTACTTTCTGCCGTGGGTTCAGATTTTAAGAGGTTGCAGTTAAAAGCAAGGTCAAGACCACATTAATATTAAGGGGCTAAGTAGTATTCTTATGGGGGATCCATAGACTCGGTAGATAGACCGAGAAGAATATTGGGCTTTGAGTTGGTGGGAAAAAAAGGCTTCAAGCTCGTTCCTCGTATACATAAAACGCCCCTCTTGACCGTTGCAACATATACTCAGCTCCGCCTGTGACCGCAGATCGAATTTAATCTAAAGCTTTAACCTGTCCGCATATCGCATCCAAGTGGGAGTAATTACATTTTGACTGTCTATTTTTGAAATTGAATCCACAAAATATTGCTGATTTAATTTCCTGTATTTGTTAATATATCCATTGTAGTTCTCCCGGAGAATAGCGTTGAGGCTTTCTCCTCGGACTGTTTGGCATTAAATGAAAAAAACCTCTTCAAGGGAACGGGGCACATGGCCTGACTTTAGATCATTTCCCATACGTTTGAACCTGAGCGGCGCTAGCGGACATCGCTGATGAGCCCCAGCATTGATCCCAGTGGACTCTGGGACACCTGAGGAATAGAATCGTTGAAGCCAAAGACCGAAAATACGGCACCAAGCGTATCGTCCAGAGAGCAGCCTTGGTCGCCAGCATTCTCAGTGCTGCATAAACTGGACAATGTATAGCTGACACCTCAAACCGTTGGAGAGAAATCACCAATGTTTTCTCTGCAAAATTCTGCAAATCACCTGGAAGGATTTCTTACCATTGGGAGTGTCCACCCCCAGGCCTGTATCCCCACCTTTGAGGCACTGCTTACACTCGAGAAGCAGCCATGTTTTCTGCCGGTCTGACAGAAGGTTCCTGAAACAAGCGCTCTGCTCCGAACTCTGCAATGGTAAGCAATAACTAGTTAGGCAGAGAATACGTGACAGGTATGCTCTGAAATCCTCCCTATATAAATGCAGTGTGACCATCTATACATTGGAATCACTTGCCTTGGAAACCACAACTCATGAGCAAGTGCCATCTCCTCGAGCATCACTGGGTAGAACAATTGGACGCCAGGCAAAAACCGTGTAAGGAGACTGCCGAATGCAGAGTTGCGCCCGCCAATCTACTCAAACACCAACTACCAAGCCTGTGGCAGAGGCCGTGCCTCCAGGTTTCGGCGACTCCTTCACCGTAGAACCCACATTCTCAGAGTTGACACATTTCATCCTGGACCCTGCAAAAGAAGGAGAAGAAATATTTGCCTGCACGACTCTGACACGAACTCATCGGCATTGAGATTGGCAACATTTCAACATGACTTGTTCCTTTATTGTACGTTCTAACAATAGCTATATATACTTCTAAAGTCCAAAGATGTGCGGGTTAGGTTGATTGGCCATGCTAAAAATTGACCTTAGTGTCCTGAGATGCATAGGTTAGAGGGATTAGTGGGTAAATATGTAAGGATATAGGGATAGGGACTGGGTGGGATTGTGGTCGGTGCAGACTCGATGGGCCGAATGGCCTCTTTCTGTACTGCAGGGTTTCTATGATCCTATGAGTCTAATGGCTTCAAAACACAGATAATCGGAAATAAAATCAATCTAATTTCTATTGGCTGTTACAGCTATGTACATCTCAAAAGAGAACTACTGGATTCATCCACCAAGCGAAAATGCGTTGAGAATGAAAACAACAGGGACAATGGCAATGAGCTGCGTTCCGGCAACCTTGCTCTGAGCATTGTGTAGGAAGACCCTGAGTGTAATTTAGAAGACTGTTCTAAGATTGAGAACTAGCGCCAGTGAATTAACGGCGATTGCCATTCCAATTTGATGAATGGCTCGGTGTAAAATTTCCAACCAGCGGTAGTGCCATTCTTCTGCTCTAGTTTTCCTTCTGAATTTAGTGATCTCAAGCTTGTAAGGTTCTGCCGCTTTTGATAAGTTGCTGCAGTGCGTCTTACAGATCGCACTGACCGCTGGAACTGAGCATCGGCGGTGTCTGGAGTTAATACCGATGGTTGTAGACGGGGTGCCACAAAGCAGAAAGCTATTTCATGGGTCTTGCGAAGCTCTTTGATAATTTTTCAGTGTTGAGTAACTTAAGCAATTCCAATGCATTCCATCGCACCCCTGAGTTGTTGCTTGTAAATGGTAGATGGACTTATGGAAAAGGCAGTTGCATTGTTTTCCACGAATCATAAGTCTATGACTTGTTGCTAGTGCTACCGTATTCATACGTTTCTTGACAAAGATTGCACCTGGATGTTGATTGTTACGGATTCAAAGCCAACAAACAACAACAAAGAACAATACAGCACAGGAACAGGCCCTTCGGCCCTCCAAGCCCGCGCCGCTCCCCGGTCCAGGATTGAATCCTGATTCCAGGATCCCCCCCCAATTTTCCAGCCTATCAACATCCTAATATCCTATCCACCGAGCTGTCCCTCACAGCTACGATGCTTTGTTCATCACAACCTATTAACTCACCCCCACCCCCCCATTCCAGACCATGTGATCTCCAGGGAGAGCCGAAAACCCAGAGTGAAAACCCCAGGGCCAATATGGGGGAAAATAATCTGGGAAATTCCTCTCCGACCCACTGAGGCGATCGAAACGAGGCCAGGAGATCACACTGGCCCTGATCAGAAAATGCTTCCCAACCCTATTCATTTCCACTTCTGCTTTACGAACACCATCTGAATTCCCTGCCCCGAGACAGGTTCCCAACTATCCGTAGTCTCGCTCTGTACTGGCACCAGTAAGATGATGATAGAATGAAGCCTTGAAACGAGAAACAAAGAACAATTAGCCCGCGCCGCTCCCTGGTCCAAACTAGACCACTCTTTTGTATCCCTCCATTCCCACTCCGTTCATATAGCTGTCAAGATAAGTCTGAAACGTTCCCAGTGTGTCGGCCTCCACCACCTTGCCCGGTAACATATTCCAGGCCCCCACGACCCTCTGTGTAAAATATGTCCTTCTGATATCTGTGTTAAAACTCCCCCCCTTCACCTTGAACCTATGACCCCTCGTGAACGTCACCAAAGACCCGGGGAAAAGCTTCCCACCGTTCACCCTATCTATGCCTTTCATAATTTTATACACCTCTATTAAGTCTCCCCTCATCCTCCGTCTTTCCAAGGAGAACAACCCCAGTTTCCCCAATCTCTCCTCATAACCAAGCCCCTCCATACCAGGCAACATCCTGGTAAACCTCCTCTGTACTCTCTCCAAAGCCTCCACGTCCTTCTGGGAGTGTGGCGACCAGAACTGGACACAGTATTCCAAATGCGGCCGAACCAACGTTCTATACCTCTGCAACATCAGACCCCAACTTTTATACTCTATGCCCCGTCCTTTAAAGGCAATCATGCCATATGACTTCTTCACCACCTTCTCCACCTGTGACGTCACCTTCAAAGATCTGTGGACTTGCACACCCAGGTCCTTCTGCGGCTCTACACCCTTTATGGTTCTTCCATTTATCGTGTAGCTCCTCCCTACATTATTCCCACCGAAATGCATCACTTCGCATTTATCAGGATTGAACTCCATCTGCCATTTCTTTGCCCAAATTTCCAGCCTATCGATATACTTCTGTAGCCTCTGACAATGTTCCTCACTATCTGCAAGTCCTGCCAGTTTTGTGTCGTCCGCAAACTTACTGATCACCCCAGTCATTCCTTCTTCCAGATCATTTATATAAATCACAAACAGCAGAGGTCCCAATACAGAGCCCTGCGGAACACCACTAGTCACAGGCCTCCAGCCGGAAAAAGACCCTTCCACTACCACCCTCTGTCTTCTATGACCAAGCCAGTTCTCCACCCATCTAGCCACCTCCCCCTTTATCCCATGAGATCCAACCTTTTTCACTAGCCTACCATGAGGGACTTTGTCAAACGCTTTACTAAAGTCCATATAGACAACATCCACGGCCCTTCCTTCGTCAACCATTCTGGTCACTTCTTCAAAAAACACCACCAGGTTAGAGAGGCATGCCCTCCCTCTCACAAAACCATGCTGACTATCGTTAATGAGTTTATTCCTTTCTAAATGCGCATACATCCTATCTCTAAGAATCTTCTCCAACAACTTCCCCACCACGGACGTCAAGCTCACCGGCCTATAATTACCCGGGTTATCCTTCCTACCCTTCTTAAATAACGGGACCACATTAGCTATCCTCCAATCCTCTGGGACCTCACCTGCGTCCAGTGACCAGACAAAGATTTGCGTCAGAGGCCCAACGATTTCACCTCTCGTCTCCCTGAGCAGCCTTGGATAGATTCCATCAGGCCCTGGGTATTTGTCAGTCTTTATATTCTCCAACAAACCTAACACATCCTCCTTTGTAATGGAGATTTTCTCCAACGGTTCAACACTCCCCTCCGAGACACTCCCAGTCAACACATCCCTCTCCTTTGTGAATACCGATGCAAAGTATTAATTTAGGATCTCCCCTACTTCTTTGGGCTCCAAGCATAAGTCCCCACTTTTGTCCCTGAGAGGTCCGATTTTTTCCCTAACAACCCTTTTGTTCCTAACGCATGAATAAAATGCCTTGGGATTCTCCTTAATCCTGTCTGCCAAGAACATTTCGTGACCCCTTTTTGCTCTTCTAATTCCCCGTTTGAGTACTTTCCTACTTTCTTTGTACTCCTCCAGAGCTCCCTCCGTTTTTAGCTGCTTGGACCTAACATACGCCTCTCTTTTCTTTTTGACCAGTCCCTCAATTTCCCTGGTTCTCCATGGTTCTCTAGTCCTACCCTTCCTATCCTTCTTTTTTACAGGCACATTCTTGTCCTGTAGCCCTAACAACTGTTCCTTAAAAGACTGCCACATACCAGATGTGGATTTACCCTCAAACAGCCTCTCCCAATCAAGAGCTGCCAATTTCTGCCTGATCCCACTAAAGTTAGCCTTCCCCCAATCCAACACCTTACCCTTGGGACACCACTCATCCTTTTCCATCACTATCCTAAAGCTAACAGAATTGTGTTCACTATTTGCCACATGTTCCCCTACCAAAACTTTGAAGACCTGACCGGGCTCATTCCCCAGTACCAGGTCCAGTATAGCCCCCTCTCTAGTCGGGCTGTCTACATATTGTTCCAACGAACCCTCCTGTACACATTTTACAAATTCCTCCCCATCCAGAGTCCCTGCCCTCAGCGATTTCCAGTCTATACCAGGAAAATTGAAGTCTCCCACTACAACAACCCTATTTTTCCTGCACCTATCCAGTATCTCCTGACATATCCATTCTTCCACTTCCCTTGGGCTGTTGGGGGGCCTGTAGTACACCCCCAACATAGTGACTGCGCCTTTCCTGTTACTAAGCTCCACCCAGAGTGACTCGTTACACGACCCCTCTGAATTGTCCTCCCTCTGCACCGCTGTAATATGCTCTCCAACTAATACCGCTACTCCCCCACCTCTCTTGGCCCCTCCTCTGTCTCGCCTAAAACACTTGTACCCTGGAATATTCAGCTGCCAGTCCTGTCCCTCTTTCAACCAAGTATCTGTCACCGCAACCACATCCAAATTCCTCGTGCGCATTAAGGCCCCAAGTTCGTCTGTCTTACCTGCTACGCTCCTTGCATTGAAGTATAAGCACTCCAGACCTCCAGGCCCAGTGAGGTCGTCCTCCCCCAGAGTGCTCTTCTTCTTTGCCAGCCTTGTCCCAGCCCCAAGCTCGTCCCCAGCCTCCACACTTGTAGACCTAATATTTTGATCCCCACCCCCCTGCCATACTAGTTTAAACCCCCCCGAACTGCACTAGCAAAGCTCCCAGCCAGGATATTTGTGCCCTTCCAACTTAGTTGTGTCCCCTCCCTCTTGTACAGGTGCCATCCTCTCCTGAAAACTTCCCATTGATCTATGAAAATGAACCCCTCCCTCCTGGACCAGTCCTTTAGCCAGGCATTCATTTGTACCAACTCCCTATTCTTAGCCTCACTGGCACGAGGCATTGGGAGCAGCCCAGAGATGGCCACCCTAGTGACCCTACTTTTTAACCTATTTCCCAAATGCCTTTAGTGTCAAAAGGGATAGACCTCCATTGATAATTGTTGGAACTTGTCAATGTCTGGAAGTTATGTGATGTGGGTCACTTTGCACTCATCAGACCAAGTAAGAATGCAATTTTGATCTTCGTGCTATGTAACTAGACTGCCTCCGTACCCGCTGAGTTCTGAAAGGTGCGGAGCATCATACAAGCATCAGTGGACACACCAGTTCTGAAGATATGAAACAAGAATTTCATTGATTGAATTGTTGAATATTTTTGCACACACGCCAGTGCCCTGAATGAGTCTTGTATCGGTGTCGTTGGAGTGCACTGATTGGCAAACTGTAACGATAGCTTGGTGTGTACTGATTGGACATTCTAGGAGCAGAAGAGACTTTCAGATCATATTACTATTGTGTTAAGTTTTGCTACGACACTTGGTCAAATGCTGCATTGATGTCAAAGGCAACTAATCCGAAATCAATATTTGAGTTCACTTCGTTTATTAAAGTTTGGTCAAAGGCTGTAATGAGGTAACAAACTGAGTGGCCTTGAATGAAATCTAATTGAATATCAGCGAGCAATAATTCACAATAATATTTTGAATATCATAACGTACAGTAAGAATATCAACATCTGCAACATTTCACTTGCTTTGTTGATTATTAAACGTAGACTGATGGGTAATTATTGGATGAGTTTGAAATTTGCTTTTGCTACTATTTATGTACATGGCATACCCGTTCATTTTTCACATGGTGTGGTCGATACTTCTTTTCCAGCTCAACCCGAACAGTTTGCTGTACGGTTCAGCTAATTCTGGAGCATCATGATTGGGGAGGCATTGACGTAGTGGGATGGACAGAGAGGCAGAGCAAATCTGGCGATCTATTTCAAGTCTCATCACGGCAGATGATGCAATTTGAAATAATTAAAAATCTCGAATTGAAAGTCCAGTGATGACTACGAAACCATTGTGACATAAAACAATCACTACTTTTACGTAAGAAAAACTGTCGTCCTTTACGGTGTGCCTAAATGTGGTTGTCTCTCAGATGAATGGCAGGAAGAAGAGCAAACAATCCTGATCCAGCAACGATGCTTGTACATGAATAAAAAGAATATTCACGTTGGCTGAAAATTGCACAATGCTTAACAGCATACATTATTATCACATACTTAATCAGAATGTTTCAATTCATAAAGAACTAGATAATATTCACTCTAGGGATGACCACTACCACATTGCACTCGTGGCACAATTGCCTCAGTCAATGTACTTCCCAAGAGAGAGACAATCGTAGCCTCCTGACATTCGGTGGCATTGCCGTCACGAAACCTCCAACGCATAACATCCTAGAGGTTACTATTGAACAGAAACTGAACTGATCATGTCTGAAAAATACTTTATTCAGAAGATGAGTCGAAGGGCAATGAATTATGCGACCAGCAACTCAGTTCTTCATTCCACAAAATATGTAAGGCAGACGTCAAAAGTGTGATAGAATGCGTCACATTTTACAGAAGAGTGCAGCTTCAACAACACTCAAAAAGATTGACTTAGCAAAGGACACATCAGCAGTCTTGATTGGTTACCCCTCGCAGCACCATTCACTCCCCTCACAAGCAACGAAAAGCAGCGGAATCATACAACATCCACGACATGCACTTGTGAGCACTCAGCAAGTTCACCCTGACAATCTTCTGACCGCTACTCTCGGATGGACAAAGAAATCTGACACATTGGAAAGTGAAAGGTGCCGTCCAAGTAACACACTGCCCTGACTTGAGAACGTATCGCTGCTTCAAAGTCCTCAAACAGTGTCCCTAACATCACTGCAGATGAACGTGACCCACATGGAATACAGGAGTTCAATACCATCTTTTCCAGTGCACGTGGGGGTGACGGATCAACTCTGGACTCGGCAGCGTCCATATTTAAATGAATAAAGATAAATATTGCAAAAACATACTTGCAGTAACAAACGTTGAAATGTCCGTTCATCAGATTCCGCATGAAATAAATCCCTTTGATGGAAAATAATAATGTATGAATAGTGACTCGAGAGTAAAAAATTGTGTTTCGTGATTAAGGATATGTTAAATGCATTAAGAATTGAGGATTACGAATTGAATCCGATTAGAAGCAGCTTTGTAGAAGCGAAGCAAAACAGCAATTCGTAAGTTAAGGAAGAATCAAGGCATAACATTTTCAAGGAACATGAATAAAATATATCAAAGCATTTAAGAGGCACTCCAGCAATGTTATGTTAATAAGGGCATTGAGTGAGAAAAAAAGAATAATATCACCATGGAATGTTGAGAAGTGGCAGAAGTACCAAAACACTATGTGTCAGTAATCATGACGAATTTAGCCGGTATATTGAAAATGGACGATGAAAGAAACAATGTGATGAATTTTCAGTCAATTAAAAGAAAATGTATTGAATGATTTAACCATTTAAAAATCCCTAAAGCTCGTCTTCTGGATGGACTGTACCCACACACTTCAAAATAAAAGAGGGATGGAAGAGCAGAGGTTTTAGGAAACAAACCCAATACTAACTGGGAAAGAACAAACATAATGCTGATGTTTTTTTTCTTAAGGTCATCAGGACAGACACAAACAATTTCAAATTTCAAATGAAACAATAATGTACACAGCAAATAAAAACGCAATAATTCGTTGGCCAGTAAACTGTGCTTGGTGAAAGCTTTTTTTAAAAACTTATTTTATGGGACGTTGGCATCGCTCGCTAGGCCAGCTACTATTGAGTATATCCATAATTGCACTTGACAAATCCCTGATGATATGCCCTCTTGTGATGTACATGCATCCGCTGTAGTCTTAGGGACGGAGTCTTAGGAAAATGTCATGGACAATGTACCAGCAAAGGGTTGCAACCGCGGAATTGTTTATATTCAGAAAAAAATAAGTAAACCTGCAATGAACGGATATTAGCCTAGAAATAACAGCGTCAAGCGCATTGACATACGTTTTATTTTGTTCTGCAAAACTCAGCCTGATTACTAATTTTGATTTAAGTTCGAGTACAGTTCTTAGCTGACTCAATTTTATTCAGCAAATATTGCACAATTATGGAATCACATCCAAAGTTAGGCATTGAGCTCTGATTAGAACAAACATCAGCTGGTTGAATAATGTCATTACATCGCTTAACACAAATGGCCAAACAGACATGCCACTTGATTTAGTGGGCTGGATTTTTCGGCTATGCTCGCCCCAAAGACGGAACATTCCGTCCGAAGTCAACGTACGTTCACTTGGTCCGTGCCCCACCCGCAACGATTCCCGGGAATGTCAGTCACTTGGATGTATTTCTGGCCAACCCAGATGCCTCGGTGCTATATTTTTCATGAAGAACTGTATTTTGGAAATGTTCCATCAGACTGTAAAATAACCACTGTAGCCCTTTATTTAAGTAGAAACGGAGAAAACAGGGAACTGCAGATCAGCTAGCGGGCGGTCTGTCCTGGGATTAATCAATCACTCAGGTGGTTGCTGCTACGCATAATTAAATAAATTCACAGGGGAATCGGGAAGGGTCAATAAATTTTTCTGCAAGGGAAATGGCGCTGAAACTATTGGATTACTTGAAGGAGAAACATTTGCTCTCGATCAAGTGTCTCATAAGAATTAATGTACTTGGATTTCCAGAAGGTATTTGTTGTAGGCACACAAATAAGAATATTACAAAAAAGTACAGGTCATGTTCTGGGTGACAAGATCTTAGTTTGATGGAGTTGTGGCTGCCTTGCAAAAAAGGATGTGAATAAATTGATCTTCTGCTGAATAGCCTTATGGGACGTTTGGAATCAAGCACTAGTCTGTGCTGGCGCTCGAATTATAATAACTATTCAATTAACTACGGGATGGGAAAGAAGGCATGAGCGGTTAATTTGCAGGTGTCACAAAGAGAGGTAGGAAAGTATGATGCGAATGCGACATAAGGATGGTACTAGCAGGTACAAACGCGGGGTTATGGTGATAAAGCCTGGGTGAGACTGTGGTCGGTGCAGACACGATGGACCGAATGGCGTCCTTCGGCATTGTAGGGATTCTATGAACAAAATGATTAAGAAAGTAAACACAATGTCGCTCTTAATACGATTGGAATGCTTCAGCAACAAAACGCAGTGGTGTGGACAAAACGTTTTTTTTTTTGTTCAGCTTTGCTGTGCTTATTCAGGGGAGGATGCACATCCGATGAACATCATTCAGAGAAGGCTTACTGCATTGATACCTTGAATGGATGAGTTGCCATCCAGGGAAATGTTGCACAGATTGACTTTGTTTCCGCTGCAAGTTAAGTAAGTGAGAGATGCCTCGAATAACTGATCTAATTTCCAGGACGGCTGTGGGGAAATCCAAAGATCGGTTGCGCCATTTCGTAATTAGGGATCGCAATTCCCGAAAAAGGAGGATTTGTTTTTTCAGTGGGTTGGGAAAATTTAATGCTCACAGGCTCTGAAGGACCTGGCGAAGAGGATTTGAATATTTTCACTCGAAGAAATTCTTGTTCGACAAAGGACTGGATTGTTACCAGGAGTGTACGGAACGTGGAATTAAAAAAGAAATACAGCCATGACATAATGAATAGCGGAGCACGCTCGAGGATCTGAAAAGCATTCTTCTTTTCTCAATTAGTGTGCAGGTATGAAGGTAAAAACAAGATTTAAAATGAAAAATTCTAGAACGCAATCAGCATGGATTGTAAAATGGAACACCTCAATTGCCTGCCTGGGCGGCACGGTAGCACAGTGGTTAGCACTGCTGCTTCACAGCTCCAGGGTCCCGGGTTCGATTCCCGACTCCGGTCACTGTCTGTGTGGAGTTTGCACATTCTCCTCGTGTCTGCGTGGGTTTCCTCCGAGTGCTCCGGTTTCCTCCCACAGTCCAAAGATGTGCGGGTTAGGTTGATTGGCCAGGTTAAAAATTGCCCCTTAGAGTCCTGAGATGCGCAGGTTAGAGGGATTAGCAAGTAAATATGTGGAGGTAGGGCCTGGGTGGGATTGTGGTCGGTGCAGACTCGATGGGCCGAATGGCCTCCTTCTGCACTGTAGGGTTTCTATGATTGTAGTTTTGAAGAAGGAACAAAATTTCGACAGGTGCTCCATATTAAAGTAAACAATATAATTATAGATTTTTTACGGCAAATAACGCGTTGGAGAGTGTATTTTCTCTACACCTGCCTCCATCACAATTTAAGACAGTGAGCGGAATTCTCTGGCCGCACTAGCCTGAAAACCGGATTTTCCGGCAGCCTTCAATGCATGTTTACATGGTGCGCTCCCAGTGGCGGTCGAGACGGGAGAATTCCGGTCAGTGTAGTCCAAAGCTGCATCAAGAACACTTACCATCAGTGCGCCTTTTTCAATTATGTTAAATCTCCTCTGAATGCTCTGTTCTCAAGACGAGTAGCTCCAGTTTTAGGGAGGTTGTGGCCTTGATGTATTATCGCTGGACTATTAATCCAGAAACTCAGCTAATGCACTGGGGACGTGAGTTCGAATACTGTCGCGGCAGATGGTGGAATTTGGTTTCAATAATAAAATCTAGAATTTGGAATCCTCTGAGGACCATGGAAACATTGTCGATTATCGAAATAAAAACATCTGGTTCACTAATGTCCTTTCGGAAAGGAAATCTGTATTCTTACCTGCTCTGGCCGACATGTGATTCCAAAGCCAGAACAATGTGGTTGACTTTCAATTGCCCTTGGACAACGAGGGATGGGCGATAAATGTTGGCCAGCCAGCGACGCCCATGTCCCAAGAATGAATACAAAAAAGTTTCTCCAGCGTTTCACCCTAACTAGAGTTGTCCGTAACTGCAGAGGTCATTGTAGTTTTCATTTTGCTTTATCCTCTGTAGTGCCTTCATATGTTTCCTAATGTATGGCATCTAGAACTATATAAGCAACTCCAGTACGTGCCTAACCTTATTTTTAAAGTAGGTTCTTCATAACTTCTAAAATAAATAAAAAGTGCTGAGGATACTTGAAATCTGATATGAAACAGAAAATTTAGTAGAGGTATTGGAAATCATGAGGTTATTAGGTGGAGACGGTTATAGATATATTTTCCTATTGCTGGAAGGGTTGGAAATTGGAGAACACATATTTAAGAACATAAATCTGCGTCAGCGACCTGGATGAATTCCATTTACATAATCTGCAAATTTGTCTTTCTAAGTAATCTCATAGGTACTTGGAAAGAAATAAAATCCCAACACATCTCCAATTGCCGATTAACGCCCTCTAAAATTGAACCATGGAGGAAGGTAAAGACAACCAAGGAAGTAGATTTCTGATTTAAATTTCTCACGTTGAATTGATGGCTAAATGCATGTCTCCTGTGCTGCCCTACTCTGTGAAATAAGACCACAGCTGATATGCAACTTAACTGTGTCACCTTTGGTTATTTCTGCACACGTTGTGTGTGTGTTGAGCAATGTTGCAAAATCGTCTTGCATTTTAGATTGTCAATGGCCCGCCAGGCCTCCCATAACAGATAAATTTACTGCAACAGTATTTACACCTGCTTTCATTTTTCAAAGTCACCATAAGTTGCGGGTAGTGTTAGAAAACAATGTTGAAGGGATTTATATTTGTAAGGATAAACAGTAGAAGTAATGGTAGCTTTAATTTTTCTATTCCGGGAAAGAAACCTGTAGTTAGATTTAATGCTGAACAGAAGTGTGGGTCTGCGTGTGGTTCTTTTCAGTTCCAGTTGAGAAAGAATTGTGTCAACAAGCTGTGGCGTGAAGAAACACAGTCTCTTGACAACGAGAAGGGCCCTGTAAGGGGACTAGCAGCTTTATTTGTTATTTATTTATAGCGGAAAGCATTTGCAGGCAGTTTCAGAATGGACATGAAGCAGTGAGCAGGTGCAGCTCTGTCAGGACAAGTTAAAGAGAAACCATCACTTTTAGTGTTGTTGCATCATAAAGACCTACAGTGGACTATTGTTCCAGATAGCCAATGCCACAGATATAACCAACGATTAGTTAAGAGGTAAGAGAAATTTAGATTTTTTTCCATCTCGTCTGCAGTTTAAGAGAACTAAATAGAATCCAGAAAGTAGAACAGGATTCGGTTCAGAGAAACGCAAGATGGAAAAAATGCAGTAAATGACCTGTTTCTGCATCTCCAGCACACATTAAATCATTTTCACCGTAAAATCTGTCTAAACAAAAGCATAATGCGAGATGAATGGGTAATTTTCAGGAAGCAAATTGTGACTTAGGTGCAGGGAGAGCAGAGTTGGGAACTCAATATGTTATATCTATGTCAATCACTTCAATGAAGGAATCGACACAATTGCAGTTAATGTTTCTTACTGTACGATAAAAGATCAATCACCATATTCTGAAACAGATGAGCGTATTTAGTTGGATGTGCATGGGTTGATCGCCTTGGCAAATAGTTGCCATAATAGTTGCCTTGTGGAGAAGATGAGGTTTTCCATTGTGGTGAGAATTTTAGGAATACACAATGTTATTCAAATACAGAGAGCCGATCGATTCTCCGTATATTTGGACATGGGTATCTTGGCACAAGATTCACAAAAAGATCAACATGCAGTTTCAGCAATAAACAAGAAATAAAATGAAAAGTCAATCATAAGTGCAATTGTTGAGATGATAAAAGTAGGAGTTATTCCTACAAGTCTACAGAAGTTTGATATGAGACAGCAACTAGATTGCTGTTTACCGTTTTGGACCTTATTTAAAGAGGAATATACTTGCATTGTGAGCAGATCATGGAAGGTTACCTAGACATGTTCTTTCGCTGAGTGGCTTGTCCCAAATACGAACGGTGGACAATTTGGGAAAATACAAATGGGGGTTCAGAAAAATCAGTGCTGCATTTAAGGAAACGTAAGTTTCTTAAGGCAGCTAACAGAGTCGATGGATACTCGACGTTTTCATTCGTGTGGTAGTCAGGGATTGTGTGTTCATTTAATAAGTATTTTCTTTTAATTTAACACGAAAATGTGGAGGAATTTCTTCGCACAGATGTTCACTACTATTTGGAATTATCTGCTGCGATGTTATTAAATGCTGAGACATTGTACAAATTCAAGATTGAATTAGATCGTCTTCCATAGAGGAGTCAACTGTGTTGGTGGATAAGCAGGTCCATTGATTAAAGGTCACAAAAAAGTCAAAGATGATCCCATTGACTGGGCTAGCGGCCCATGCAGAAATATGATATATTTCTGCTAAATATTGCTTTTGATTTCTGTTTGTAGCAACAGGAAATGCCAAAGAAGAATCAACTGCATATTGATCTTCCCTCGGTCCTTTTTGAATTACATTCATCGACCTCAGCGGGAGTACAAAATGCACTCTCTGCGTTCTTTGAATTGTTTTGCACTGGTATTCTGCACAACATAGCACCCATAAAATGCCCGAAAACATATTATAGTTGACACCTTACGTCCAAATTCTGGAATTGGTAGGGACTTTGTGATAAGAATGAATGTGCTACTTTCAGAAAGAGTTGAAGTTGCTGAAATCAAAATTGAAATGGGTTTGTTTAACCATTTCCCAAACCGTTACTGCATCATAGATTTTCTGTTCAACATGACGAAAACATCAAAAGGTGAGTTGAAAGTTGGACAAAATGGGAGAGATGAGACGCAGTGTTAGCAGGCATTAATAAAGAACTTAGAGAGTGTGGAAGACATATTGCACAAGTAAACATTGGATACGAAAGACTCAAAACAGTAGGACCTATTTAAACACCTTGTACCTTAATGCGTAGAGCATTCAGAAAAAAAAAATGTTCAACTGATGGCACAAATAGAGACAAATTGGTATGACCTGATGTGGATTACTGAAAAGTGCTTAAAGGAGGATCCGGACTGGGAGTTCAATGTCCAAAGGTATTCACAATTCCGAAATGATCGACGAGAAGGAGCAGGAGGTGGTGTTTCTTTATTGGTTAAAATGACATAAAGGTTGTATTAAGGAATGATATTGACAATTAGGACCAAATGTTGAATCACCCTGGGTGGAAATTTAAAAAAACTGAAGAAACTGCTTGCCAGGAGTATTTTACAGGCCCGCGAACAGTACTTCCGAAGTGAGACATAATATAAACCATGATATAATGAGGGCTTGTGAGAAGGGCACAACCGGAAGTATAGGTGATTTTAACATGAACATTGACTGGATTAATCAACTTGAAAGGGTCGCTTCGAGCCAAAGTTTATGAGGGTTTGTTTCTTAGAGCAACATTTAGTAAAACCAACCAGAGGACTGGTTACTTTAAGGTTGATATTATGTGACGAGGCGGCATTTATAAATGGTCTTCTCGTTCAGGAACCTCTTGGTAGGAGCGACCACAACGAGGTTGAAATTCAAATTCAGATTGAAAGAGTGAAGATAGAGTCGCATACTTGAATTTTAATGTTGGAAAAGGGTACTTATACAGTCTGAGGAATGAATTGGCTCTCGTTGACTGGGCATTAATCAAAGGGCAGGACAGTTGAAATATAGTTCAGGGAAATGCTAAATACTTCAAAATTACAGTATATTCCTGAGAGGAAGAAGAATTGTAAAGTGTTGAACGATCTGTATCTATGTCTTAACAAAGAGCTAAGGATAACATAAAAGAGAAAACTAGGGAATACCATAATGCAACCGTTAGTGGCACTCTGGGGCACTTGTAAAACTTTAAACGTCAGCCAAGAGTTCTTAAAAGCAAAATCATAAGACATCAGATAAACAACGAAAGGAACCTGCCATAAAACGTAATCATTGATACCTTTAGTTTCTCTACGTGTACAAAAAGGGAGAGAATAGAGAACGTAGATGCTAGCCCTTTCGGGGGCGATAATGGCGAGGGAAAAATTGAAAACTCAAAAATGGCATTGGCAGTAAAACAATATTTCGCCACAATTGCACAGTGGAAGATAATATTTCCCTCCAAAACAGCAGGTAATACAGAGGAACTTGCTAAAACATCTATAACTATGGAGAATGCATTAACCGAAATGATCGAATTAAAGGCAGAAGAGTCCCGCGGCACCCTAGGGCATTGACGGTGGCGGCCGCACACGTAATGGATGCAATTGGTCGTAATATTCCAACATTCCCTGGATTCCGGAATGGTACCGGTAGATTGAAAACATGCTAACGTGACACCCTTAAGCAAAAAAGGAGAGAGGCAAAAAATGGGAAACTATAGACCAGTTCGTGTGACCTCTGTGGTGGCGAAGATGCAGGAATTAATCATTAAGTAGCAGATGTAACTGAAAACTTGAAAAAAAAAGCTCAAGTCAACAGTGTCAGCATGGTTTTATGAGCGGTAAGTCATGCTTTGATAAGCTTGATAGAGTTCTTTGCGGAGGTAATCAGCAAGGTGGATAATGGCCATCCTGTGGATGTTGCACATCTCGACTTGCAGAAGGCATTTGACAAGGTGCCACATTAAAACTGATCCAGCAGGTTACATCGCAGGCGACTGATATTAGCTCGGATAAAGGATTGGCTGACTGATTTTAAGCAGAGGGTTGGGATAGAAGTGTCCGTCCCTCGATGGCGAACTGTAATTTATTGGTGCTGTAGTGTTCAGTTCTTGAATCATAGCTACGTATAATCTTTATAAATGATCTGCAAGCCGGGACAGAGTGTAGCATGGCAAAATTCGCGGGTGACACTAAAATAGGTAGGGAAGGAAGCTGTGACGAGGAGATACGGAGTTTACAGATGGGTATTGATAGGCTAGCAGAATGAACCACAATATGGCAGATGGAGTTTATTAATAGAATCAGAACATCCCGACATTGCAGAAGGAGGCTATTCGGCCCATCGAGTCTGCATCGACACCGATCCAACCCAGGCCCTATCTCTGCTTAATTACTGTGCTAATCCCTCTAACCTATCACATTGATTGGACATGCTAAATTTCCAATTGGTGTCCCACATTCTGGGACACCAATTGGAAATTTAGCATGTCCAATCAACCTAACCTGCACGTATTTGGTAATTGCGAGGTTATCCATTTCAGCCAGAAAATTTAAAGGCAAATTATAAATTAAATGAGAATCAGATTCAAAATGTGGCAGTGCAGAGGGATTTTGCTGCCCATGGGCATGAATCACAGAAAGTCGCTACGCGGTTACGGCATATCGTAACGAAAACAAGTGGAACCTTGGAATTGTTTGCAAAAGGATTAGATTTTATAAGTTAGGAAGTGTTGTTACAAATATACAAGGCTTTGGTGAGACAACACCTTGAGAATTGTGTTCACTTCTGGTCTTTCTGCTTGGCGATGGATTTGGTGGCACTGTAGGCAATTCAAATAATGCTCACCAGATTGATTCCATGGAGGAAAATGCGTTTCTATGAGGATTAGTCGGATCGCTTGGTCTGTGTTCACTGTAGTTCAGAAGAGTGAGTGAGGGATCTGCTCGAGGTACATGAAACGTTAAAGGAGATTGAGGATGCGGACATTGAAACGATGTTGCCCTTGTGGGATAGCGTGGAAAAATAGGTCATGGAGTGCGATGAGGTTGATTCAAAACTGTAATGAAGGGAAAATGCTTAATGAGGGAAAAATACTTCACCCACTGATTCACTCAGAGCATTGTGAATCTGTGGAACACACTGCTACGGAGTGCAGTGGAGGCAAAATCAATCAACAGGTTCAAGGAAGAAATAGATATGATCCCGATGAAAAGTGGGGTAAAGGATTAAGGGGAGCAGGCAGGAAAGTAACCAAGTTAAGGTCAGCCATGATCATTTTCATTGATAGAGTGGGCTCGAACTGCCTACGCCCGATTCTGATTACTATGTTCATATTTTGCATCTAATTGAAGAATTTCAGAGACTAGTGAATTGTTCAGAATTTGCATACATAACTTTGTTTGGAGTTTCACAAAAACTAAATCCAGTACATGTGTGTGCCAGTTTCAATGTGTGTTTCCTGTTTAACCTATAATGTCATTCGTATGAATGACGTTAGTGAAATCAATTGGTTATTGTTAAATGGAACACAAAAACATAGGCCTAAGGACGGTACATAACGATGCTTGTTAAAGTACTTCTTTCAGACTGGAGCAGAGTGCACAGTTCTATTTCGCGAGTTTTAGGGCTAGTTTTTGAGGTCGGATTAAACTGAAAGTAAAGTTCGGAACATCATATCATGCTGAAGAACGCTTTGTTCGAAAAACAGTTAAAGTATTCTATTTGAATGTAGCATTATATAAATCAGTCAGTTTCCTCGACAGAAAAAGGCTAAATATAATTTAAAACAAACATTTGTTGAAATATATATGTCGGTAGGCAGATTTAAAAAGGCAATATGATGTAATAGGTTACTTAGTTTTGAGTTTGCAGACAGAGAAGGACATGAGACTTCAGGTACGTAGCTCTTTGTAGTTGAAAGTCTTTGTTGAAAGCAAAGTTGATAAGAAATATTATATTTGCGGCGTCAGAAAAATGGATGCTCAGCACAAAACATTAGGATGAATCATTATCATACTGCAGTTTTATGATAGCACAATGGTTGACACTGCTGTCTCACACCACGAGGGACCAGGTTTCGATTCCTGCTTGGGTCACTCTCTGTGCACAATTCTGCACGCTCTTCCTGTGCCTGCGTGAGATTGCTCCGAGTGCTCCGGCTTCCTCGGACAGTCCGAAAGATGTGTTAATTAGGTTCATTGGCCATGCTAATTTGTCCCTCATTTCACCCAAGCAAGTGCCAGAATGGGGCGACGATGGGATTTTCCCAGTGACTTCATTGCAGTTTAAAGGTTCTCCTACTTTGGACTAATAAATAACCTTGACGTTAGACCACAATTGAAGCATTGCGTGGATTCATTCTCTTAAGACGCATTTAACGGCATCTTCCAGGATGGTTTCAAAGATCAAAATGTTTATCTGCAACTGTAGGTTTCAGAGCTGGGTTTTGCTTACAACAGATGAGATTGATGTGTTTTTTTTAACTCTGTATGAAATTTGGATAAATTCTGATCAGCTGAACAACTATTACATAAACACATCGCACAGGCACTGCATAGCACAGTCCGGGATAAGAGAGACATTGCGGTTTCAGAAAGGGCAACAACTTAGCTGCTGACATGGTAATGGAAATTGGAGTGTATGACGGTATGACGGTGGCAGGAACAAATACAGCTGTTCAAATAGAGAAAATGATTTGCACTGCTTCCGTTGGGAATGGTGGTTCGGTTGAACGGGGAGATTGAACTCTCTGGATTGGTGAACCCTTAGGCTCGTTAACTGGATTGTTCCCTTCTCTCTGATAAATGATGGTCTAACTCGTAAACCTATCGATTTGGTCATTGCATGGATGGTTTCTATTGAAAATGTTTGGCTGAAATTCCGAAGAATGTAGTTGGCACGGAAAGTGGATCGACTGGCATGAATGGCGAATTCCGAGACGTTTGCTCAATCCCAGTCAAAAAAAACACATTGGCAATTCACTACAACAGAAGATGAATATGCAGAATAAATGTGAGGACACATTTTTAAATGTGTCCCCAAAATATATCTCCCTTCATAAAGCATGATGCTCGCTCTTCGGCAGGTAGAGAGTTGCATAGGCGATCGCTGGCGCCGTCTTTCAGTGAGAAACTACACAAAGAACAAAGAACAAACAACAAACAACAATACAGCACAGGAACTGGCCCTTCGACCCTCCAAGCCCGTGCCTCTCCCTGGTCCAAACTAGACCATTATTTTGTATCCCTCCATTCCCACTCCGTTCATATGGCTGTCTAGATAAGTCTTAAACATTCCCAGTGTGTTCGCTTCCACCACCTTGCCTGGCAGCGCATTCCAGGCCCCCACCATCCTCTTTGTAAAATATGTCCGTCTGATATCTGTGTTAAACCTCCCCCCCTTCACCTTGAACCTATGACCCCTCGTCAACATCACCACCGACCTGGGTAAAAGCTTCCTACCGTTCACCCTATCTATGCCTTTCATAATTTTATACACCTCTATTAAGTCTCCCCTCATCCTCCGTCTTTCCAGGGAGAACAACCCCAGTTTACCCAATCTCTCCTCATAACTAAGCCCCTCCATACCAGGCAACATCCTGGTAAACCTCCTCCAAAGCCTCCACGTCCTTCTGGTCGTGTGGCGACCAGAACTGGACGCAACATTCCAAATGCGGCCGAACCAACGTTCTATACGTCTGCAACATCAGACCCCAACTTTTATACTCTATGCCCCGTCCTATAAAGGCAAGCATACCATATGCCTTCTTCACCACCTTCTCCACCTGTGACGTCACCTTCAAGGATCTGTGGACTTGCACACCCAGGTCCCTCTGCGTATCTACACCCTTTATGGTTCCGCCATTTATCGTATAGCTCCTCCCTACATTATTTCTACAAAAATGCATCACTTCGCATTCATCTGGATCGAACTCCATCTGCCATTTCATTGCCCAAATTTCCAGCCTATCGATATCCTTCTGTAGCTTCTGACAATGCTCCTCACTATCTGCAAGTCCTGCCAATTTTGTGTCGTCCGCAAACTTACTGATCACCCCAGTTACACCTTCTTCCAGATCGTTTATATAAATCACAAACAGCAGAGGTCCCAATACAGAGCCCTGCAGAACACCACGAGTCACAGGCCTCCAGCCGGAAAACGACCCTTACACTACCACCCTCTGTCTTCTGTGACCAAGCCAATTCTCCACCCATCTAGCCACCTCCCCCTTTATCCCATATGATCCAACCTTTTTCACCAGCCAAGAATGATTCGCCCATTTATGGACTCTGAAGTGGGGAAAATATACAGATGAGTACACTTTAAAAATGACTGCCTGGCACATAAAGGGTTAACTAGGAGAGAGACTATAAACAAGCACTGACTCTTAGCCCAGACAACTATTTGGAATTAAAACATGCAGACAACTACTTGTAAATTAAAACATGCAGTAATTAGATACTGCAGGAAGCCAGTGGAAATAGTGTTGTAGGTAAAAAAACCTCTGACACTATTAGTAGATCAAAATGCAGTGTTTAATTTCACAATTGTGGGAGAAGTGAGGTTCCTAACAGTGGACCCCCAGCCTTCTCATCGAACACAAGAAAGAGCAGAGTTTATATATGTCCCGGGCCCCGCCCTCATTACATTGCAATTCTCTAAGATGTCTGTCATTGTTCATGGTGAGATTCTTGTTGTATTAGCAGTATCGTCCTCTGCGTAGTTTGTTCGATCTCCAAGGCCACGATTGTTCGTCATTTATATCCTTGAAACAACATCACAGGTTTTGCACAAACAAGTTAACTAATCTACATGCAGGTTTGTATAATACTTTATATCAGGATCAGATGAATAACGTATGATGAATATATATATATGAATCTATGGTGATTCAAGGACAGAAGGCATACATGAAAATGGAGACTGTTTAGATTATTTCGAGCTGGGTTAGTCGCATTTCTTGAGAACAAATGGACACAGAGGAATAGCTGTTCCTCTTATCTGGCACAGACATGAAAAACACCGAACTCTGACAAAAACATGGACTCTGCAGTGTTCTAAACAAAATCACAGAGTTCGGGTCTTACTGCTTAAGTGTGACAAGTGTCATTAACCCATTCCCGACTGCACTCCCCTCTTCTGGTCGGATGCCAGGTCCAAACATGGCATTTATGACCAACTCAGAACCACATGTTATCAGGGAATGGGCCAAGATCCTTAGTCGGGAGGTCTGCCCCCTTCGCCTGTACACTTGCGACCGTCATAATTCGTGTTGTTACTGTTTTGCAACAGGCGTTCAATAATGCCATACAAACACAGCAAGTAATTACAATTACAATTGATACAATCAATCGATACATCAGGTATGGACCCCACGACCCGAACCATTGCCCCAGCCAGCCCGGAGGGTTATAATCATGATATTGGTTCCCTTCCTCCTCTATTGCTTTTGCTACTCGTTTAATATGATCTGCGAAGCGAGTTATATTCTCCGAAGCTTTGGGAATATACGTACAGCATTCAAAGCCAACTATGGCACATGTTCCACCTTGGGAGGCTAGCACATAATCGAGTTCCAATCAGTTCTGTAACGCCACAGTCCGAATAGCTACGACCTCTGCTGACATTTCAGAGATGGCCGTGCTCACCTCCTCGAACCCATCCTTAGTCTTATTTGCAACTTTCTCTAGGGTTGTGGCCATCCGTATAAGTTCCTGTGCTGCCTTTGCTGTCCCAACAAATGGGTAGGCTATCATGAAGAATCGTTTTGTCTCACTTATGGCTCGCTTAGCCCTAAGCAGGTGTATCTCGGAGTGGTCCCATAAGTCAGTGTAATGGTGAATATAAGGCAACACATATGCCAAATAACACGATCCTGTCCAAGTTCAGGGAAACCACGGATAGGCATTGTTTCCACAGACAAAATAGGTACCATTATATGCAGTCATCTCGCTTACATAAGCGGAGGAGAGGCTAACCGGGACAGTGGCTATGGGGCACTGGATTGTGACCTGTATCATGGCCTCAGCGTCATCAGTGATATCAATCTGTTGTATACAGTAGCTACGGCCAACAGATATGGTTCCATTTCTTATCAGGCAGATAGATCCCCTTTGTTTATTTTTCACAATGAAGTAGGGTGGGGAATCTGATCGGTCGTAGCTGGGCTGGTCATTCTTCTTAAAGTGCACCCTCCGCCCCCTCGCCTTGAAACAACATCACTGTTGCTGATACCCTGCATAGTGGTACCCGATGGGGTTTTAAATGTCAGTTGCCTTGTCCCTTTCTGGGTTCCATTCCTTATTTAAAAGCCATTCAATTACTTCTGGAGCTGATAAAGGGATAGGAAATAAGGGAATTCCTCCCTTTCCTCCGTGCGTGGGAATGTGTGAACAGACCCAGCACTTGCTCAGATTCGATTGTGCTGCATACAGATAAGACATATACACAAAGGTGTTCATACAATTGACAGAGTCATCATTACAGAGATGATCACTGTGATTCATCCCTAACTCCTCATAATTCAATTTATATTCTCCTGCTATGGGTAACAGGGCCAGGGTCGTGAGTATCAGCATGAGAATCATCTTATCACTTACTAATATCCCGCGCGACCGTTATACAATGGTCCAAAGGCTATATCGCCCACGCGCCACACCACGGATCCGCGAACCCGTTCAGCTTGTTTGGAGGTCACTCGTTGTTTGCTTATATCTGTAAGTGGAGTATATCACATATTTTTCCAATTAATTTCAGCATATTCAATTGAGTATATACAGGCACAGATATCTCCACTAATTATAACTTCATACAACTCATTTCATTTTTGTACAAGCCCTGATTTGTTAGGTAATATTTTTACTAGGACATCCCACTGTTGGGACTGTCAGGGAGCATGTCAAGCTCTCTCTGCATCTCTTATTTCTTGATTGTCTTTTACCGATTTATGCATCCCTTTTAGTTGGGTGCTTAGTTCCAAAACATATCTCTTGATTTTATCTTTTCGTGGACCTACATCGGTCCCACCTGTTATGATGCTTTTTGGTAATTGCGTCGTCCGTCCTGTCATTAGCTCATAAGGGGTTAATCCGGTTGTTTGGTTTGTAGCAACCCTTAATCTCATTTAGTATGGTGGGCAATACCTTCATCCGCATTTTTTTTCCGATGTCTGTATGGCCTTCGCCAGTGCAAAGTATTTTTGCGCAATGTAATTAATTGTGCTATGCTTTAAGCTAATTTAAGCTAATTTGGCCTCGGCAGCTTGGAATTCTGAGTCCAACTTAGAAACTTAGCTGCATTCTCTGATAGTACAATGTAAGGTAAACAAACTTTCTCATGGCCAAATTGTTGATGTAGCTGGAGACTGCTTGTATGGCTGTTTTCTCTCTCTCTCCTTCTTTCTCTAAAATAACCGTTCTTTCGAAAACAATGCTTAAAGAAAGGCATATTTACTTCAGATCAGTCGAGTTTATTCTGAAGAAATAAACAGACCCTTCAGTTGGCTTGGGGCAAATCACACAACACTTTGCACTGGCTGCAGCTGGACATTCTATCAAAAGACATCGCTTTTCTCATTTATATCACATATCATACAACTCCAATCTTTGCATGATGTATTCTTACATTATATCTAATTTGATCATTTGCTTGTTCATATTTGAAAGTGCAATGTTTCAGCAGAAATGATCCTTCTCTAGACAGATTGTCTCATAAGGTCTCACAGATGTCAATAGTTTATGCTGTCAGACACAGCTCTTTAAAAACACAGATAACCGAAATGATGCAAGATTTCTTAGTCTGGCTGCAAAGCCAGTCTCCAACTCTTTTTCTGTCTCTCTCCAGTAAACCGGTTTCACCCCCTGTCATGTTAATATTAATTGTGCAAGATATTACAAATTACATCGGGTATTTCAAAACCCTCTTAATTTAGTTTTAAATTAATCTGTTTCCATTTTTAGACTGAGCTCCAGATCAGAATTCCTTGCACTTCTCAGAACGATAACAAGCACAATACATATAACAATAATAAGAGTTACTTGATTAGAAATGTTTTGGTTTGCTTCCTAGCTGGCTCGGTTCTCAGCTTTGCAGTGTTCTTAGATTTGGAAAACCTTGAACAATAGATTGAACAATTCCAATGGCAGTATATAATTTTAACTAGTTACACTATCAGAACTATCATCAATGTTAGACGATTTAAATGATGTAATTTGTTGCATGTTATCAGAACATCACACAAGTCTTGAATTTCATATCGGTAACTAACTGGCAACACAAGTTCCAATAATTCATGCTGTTCAATGGTTGGCATCAAATGCAAATTGAAGTCGGAAATTATACCTCTATAGGCTGGTATGAGTCAAAATACAGTCATGCTTTATTCTCATAAGCTTATGGGAGAACTTGACCCCTTGAAAGCGGAAGCCAAAGTTCTCACTGAACACAAGAAGCATGGATATTTATACATCAGGGTTCCCAATACAAGTCATGAAGCAAAGTCCAGTTAACAGTCCTTGATCGTACATTATAGTTCCTTTAACAGCTTCTGATAGTCTTTGGATCATGGTTCGAGACCATCTGATATCCTTGGGTCATAAAGCACAATTCTTCTGGTCGTTGCAGTCAAGGTGTCACCTCTGGTCCCCTGCTCTTCCCGCAGCGTTTCCTTTGAAGTGACTGAGTGACTGAGTGCCACTGTCCCAGTGGGAGTCCTCCTTCAAACGGCCATTCTCGCACTCTACCACTTGGTCGCTGCTTCCTCTGCTTAAATCACAGACAAGCCGACGAGAAAGAAAGACTAAAATCTATATTCAACTGTCTGTTTTATCAGAATGATATAAACAAGCGAGGGAACCATGAACAAATGGCTTATACTAAAGTAAAAGATGAAAGGCATGAACAAATGTCTTATGCTACTACCAGGAGCAATATGAAAAAGGGATGACTCGCCACAAGGAAACGTTAGGTTTGTGATACATTCCAGATACAAAGTTCAACCTTTTAGGCACAAAATAGATTGAGTACAAAAAAACATTAACCCTTTCCCTTCTTCAATCCCCCCTTTTGGTCAGAGGCCAAGTGCAAACATGGCCCCATGACCAACTCAGAGCCAAATGTTACCAATACATGTGGGCCTACCTCCTTCATCAGGAAGTCTGCCCCTTCTGCCTGTACACTTGCACTCGGCATAATTCGGGCTGTTACCGTTTTACAACAAGCGTTCAATAATGCCATACAAATACAACATGCAATAAGAATGACAATTAATACAATTAACCCGTGCTTCAGATATGATTCCCACGACCTGAACCATTGCCCCAGCCATCCCGGAGGGTTATAATTATGATATTGGCTCCCTTCACCTTGTATTGTCATAGCCACTCGTTTGATATGATCTGCCAAACGAGTTATATTTTCCGAAACATCTGGGATATACGTGCAGCATTCAGATCCAATTACAGC
Organism: Mustelus asterias; assembly: GCF_964213995.1. Classification (NCBI taxonomy): domain Eukaryota; kingdom Metazoa; phylum Chordata; class Chondrichthyes; order Carcharhiniformes; family Triakidae; genus Mustelus; species Mustelus asterias. The sequence goes on from NC_135816.1 coordinate 94,033,999, forward strand.
GCATGCTCCTCCCTGAGCAGCCAACACATAATCGAGTGCTAATCGGTTCTGTAAAGCAACAGTGCGGATAGCTACAACTTCGGCTGATACTTCAGAGATGGCTGTGCTCACCTCTTCGAACCTGTCTCTAGTTTCATTTGCAATTTTCTCCAAGGTCGAGGCCATATGCATAAGTTCCTGAGCTGCTTTTGCTGTCCCATAAAGTGGGAAATCTATCATAAAGAACCATTCTGTCTCAGTAATGGTGAATATAGGGTACCACATATACTAAATAACACGATCCTACCCAATCGCAAGGAAGCCATGGGTAGGCATTGTTTCCACAGACACAACAGGTACCATTATATGCAGTCATGCTGCTCATATAAGTAGAGGAGAGGCTGACCAGGACATCAGCAGTAGGGCAATGGATTGTAATCTGTTGCGCCAAAGCCCAGGCATCACTGGTGACATTAATCTGCTGGGTACGTAGCTACAGCCAATAAGTATGGTTCCGTTTCTTACCAAGCAGATAGATCCCCCCTTGTTGTTTTTGCACAACATGCCTGATGGGGTTTTAAATGTCACGTTTCTTGTCCCATCGTGGGTTCCATTCTGATCCGAAATCCCCTCTACTATTCCCGGAGATGACAAAGGGGATAGGGAATAAAGGACTTTCCCCCCTTTCCTTCGTGCATGGGAATATGTAAGCAGACCCAACACTTGCTCAAAATTTTGACTGCAATACATACAAGTGAGACATATACATGAAAGTGTTCATGTGATCGGGTCGGATTTTAGAGGATGGGTACAACGATTGCTTGGATCGACCAAATCTCGTGTTGATGTACACATCCTCCCGAGCCCTCTGCTGTTGCCGGGTACAGATTGATCCCGGTCCCTCAGTTAAACACCAAAAATTCCAGTTACACCACATTACATGCATGGGAGACCCCAATCACCTCGCCCCTCCAACAGAGTTAGCAACATGGCATGGTTAAGGAATCCCAAGCAGCGGTCCCTACGGGTTACCTCCCAGGGGCTTATTCCATGTGTCAGAAGGTTACAATAGACAGAGCCATCGTTGCAGAGAAGCTTGCGATGCTCTATCCTCAAGTCTACACAATTCCATCTATACTTCCCCTTCGTAACTAGCTGGGCAAGGGTCGTGAGAAGCAGCAAGAAAATCATCCTATCACTTAACTAATAACCCGCGCGACCGTTATACAATGGTCCAAAGGCTATACCGCCCGCGCGCCACTGCCCGCGAACCCGTTCAGCTTGCTTGGAGGTCAACCGTTTCACATATCTGTGAATTAAGCACACTACACAATTTTAACTTTATAGGGGCCCTCCCATTTAGGGGCGAACCCAGGTTTGTCAAGTAGTGCTTTTACTTGGACGCAACTTCCCGCCCGTCAGGGAGCATTTCAAGCTCTCTCTCTCTCTCTGTCTCTTTGTTCTGGATTGTCTTTTACCAATTTGCGCATCCCTTTAAGTTGGGTGCTTAGTTCCAAAACATATCTCCTGAATTCATCTTTTAGTGAACCTACATCATCACCTACTCTGTCATTAATTCATAAGGGGTTAATCCAGTTGTCCGGTTTGTGGTAATTCTTAATCTCATCAGTATAGTGGGCAATATCGCTGTCCACAATTTCCCGATATCTGTATGGCTTTAGCTAGTACATTATACAGTTAACTACACCCCCCCCCCCTTCCATAGAAAGCTTAGCGTGAATTAAATAACACTTTAAACTGTTTTTTTGGCTGCAATTGGACATCCATTCATTTGTATATAATCTCATCAAAAAACATCGCATTCCCCATTAAAATCACATACTATACAGCTCCAATCTTTATATAATGTACCCCGACAATATCTCTAGTTTAATTATTTGTATGGCGAGGAAAACAGGAAGCTCCTACAGAATTATGTTTTATCAACACACAACATATAATATATAACTATATTATACAAAATTGGTGAAGGCTTTTCAGAATTTGATTTTATTTCCAGGTCGATATAGCAGTGCTATACTGTATAATAAAAATAATCAAGCGGCAGTTGTATCATACTTCACACACCATAACTGTGATATACAAACCCCTTTAATCCAATCCGTTTCCAATTTAAACCAAGCTCCAGATCAAACCCCCCCCCCGCACTCGAGGAAAACAACAGGCGCCAAATCAAAACCAGCGCAGGTACAATACACACTAGTTAATTAATCAGAAACATTTTGGTTTGATTTTAACTGGCTAGATTTTAAGCTTGACAGTGCTCAATATTTGGCAAACTTTGAACAATAGATAGCACATAAAATTCCAACGGCAGTCCATAATTTTAACCAGTTACAGAATATTAAACTATCAGACATTTGTAAGGGCAATTTGCATTAGCAACTAAGATTTAATTGATTAATCTCCTGCTGGAACGTGAAATAAGCAGAATTACAATTCATTTCACTTAACTTAAAATATTTTAAACTGACTCATAGACAGTACATTTACCTCATTCTTTTGTTCTTGCTTATCTACTTTTCCATAAAATTACTTAATTTCTTCTCCCAATTTCTCAACTAAATCTCTCATAATCTTCACTTTAAGACAAAGGAGAGAGCACATGGTTCCCTCCAAGGTTTAAATCCTTTCTTAACAAAATTCAAACACAGGTTTATTCAAAATTCAAATTGGCTATTTCCAACTTCAAATTATGTACTTCGATTTTGAAACTTCAATTTATCTTCTAATTTTATTTAAACTCTGTATCAAACCCACTGTTGTAAAAGCACACCAAAACAAACAACTCTGTTAAAAACACACAGACACACATGGAAGCTTCCAACACTCATTCAAACTTAACATCTTAAACTGAGAAGTAAGTAAAACATTTAAAAGAATACAGAACTTGGATTAAGACAGTCACTTTTATTCTTCTTTCTTCCAAACTGTAATTAAAACTCAAAACAGAAGTAAATGCAAGAAATCTTATCACTTTAATCTTTAACAGTCTTCACACCTCCCCAGCATTCCTGAGGCTAAACTAAGGTCATTTATTACCCGCAATAAACACTCCACAAGAACAAAGGTTTCAACAATTCCTGCTCTCAATTTAATACAACAACAACCACCTACATTCGACTAGAAACCAGATCACACAAACACACTGAAATACAAAAACTAAGATCTCTCTATCCACCTCCAGGTATGCCATTCGCCCATTCTACCAACTCATCATAGTTCGGGGTACTGAGAATTCCCATTTTAAGGAGTTTTTGGTGAACACTAAAGAATTCATCCTTAAAAGCCTGGATGAACGCTCGATCCCCTTGACCTGGGTTTCCTTGTCCAGAGCACTCCTGATGTACCTGGAACAACCATCCCCCACATTCAGAAGCTCCTTTTAGCTGTTTCGTTGTGGTCTTTCTGCTCCAGTTAGTGGGAGCATTCCCTAATACTCTCAGAATTTCAACTTTAATCTGGGCAAAGGGTGTCTGTTGGGCATCTATCTCTGATGTTAGGGCGACTACATGTGTCCACCGTTCCCCACTATAATCCTGTGCTGGAGGAGCGGCGGGTCCACCTGCTACCTGTCTCCACTTATCCGTTGGACAGGCTGCCCTGACCAACTGGTGTACGTCTCTCAGGTGTAATAGGTGTCCTACCCAAATTATGTCTAATTCTTCCCAGAATTTAGTGTTTGCGCTACTACGTTGTAATTTACCCAGGGAAGCCATTATCTGCTGCCTCTCACCCTGGGTGAATGGTTCATAATTTACTTTTGGCTGTGTATCTGTTCCCCCTTGGGTTACTGGCACTAAGTTGTGTTCCAGGGCGTCCCATTCCTCTGGAAGAGCGTTTAGTTCCTGTTGTATGGACTCATAAGGAGGTAGGGGAATGGTTTCCCCTCTCCATAGCTTTTCTTCTAATACTTGGTTTTGTTTCTCCAGTTCCCTTACTCTGCATTCTAACTCCCTAATCCTTTCTTTATCCTCACTCCACTTTTGAGTCGAGGCAACGACTTGCTCAATTAGTCCAGCTAACTGATGTATTAACAATACTCCTATTTTCTTTGTCATGTTTCTCTTTTCTTTATCCAACCACTTATGCTGTTGGCCCAGAGGGTAGGATAAGTTCCACCCCCCTTTGCTCATCTGTTTAATTAATTTGTTCCTCTCAGTCATACACTCATTTATCAGGGATTCCGGAAGTCACCACAGTCCTTGTGCTTGTGATCCCACCATAATACAGATAAGTTTTATACTCACCACTTGGAGCCTTCTATTCTCCCTTCTCACTCTCCCACTCCTAGGTCGCTCTTATCAGAGTCCGGTGTTACCTGTCAGGGGTGATCAAATCCCTCCGTACCACCGCTTACACTATTAAGCTTACACTATTAAGCTTACACTATTCCAGTGATCACTCAGACAGTTTCTCTCTCACACAAACAGTTTCTTTCTCACTCACGTCTGAACATCACATCTCAGGCAACTTTTCTCCAGTCTTTACACTCACTTGAGAATCCATAACAGACAAAGGCCTCCTTGTCCGCATGTGTTCAGCTCAGATGTCTTTCACTCTCACACACACTCACCACATATGCTCAGCCCACTGTAGTTTGACTCACCCTACTAGGTTCTAGAACTCTATTCCAGTGCACAGGTTGTGGCCATTCAACCTGGGCCTGCAAACAGAGTCCCACAAACATCCGGGGTTTTTCCCGGCTTTCGGCACCAAAACTGAAGTCGGAAATTATACCTCTATAGGCTGGTATGAGTCAAAATACAGTCATGCTTTATTCTCAGAAGCTTATGGGAGAACTTGACCCCTTGAAAGCGGAAGCCAAAGTTCTCACTGAACACAAGAAGCATGGATATTTATACATCAGGGTTTCCAATACAAGTCATGAAGCAAAGTCCAGTTAACAGTCCTTGATCGTAAATTATAGTTCCTTTAACAGCTTCTGATAGTCTTTGGATCATGGTTAGAGACCATCTGATATCCTTGGGTCATAAAGCACAATTCTTCTGGTCGTTGCAGTCAAGGTGTCACCTCTGGTCCCCTGCTCTTCCCGCAGCGTTTCCTTTGAAGTGACTGAGTGACTGAGTGCCACTGTCCCAGTGGGAGCCCTCCTTCAAACGGCCATTCTCGCACTCTACCACTTGGTCGCTGCTTCCTCTGCTTAAATCACAGACAAGCCGACGAGAAAGAAAGACTAAAATCTATATTCAACTGTCTGTTTTATCAGAATGATATAAACAAGCGAGGGAACCATGAACAAATGGCTTATACTAAAGTAAAAGATGAAAGACATGAACAAATGGCTTATGCTACTACCAGGAGCAATATGAAAAAGGGATGACTCGCCATAAGGAAACGTTAGGTTTGTGATACATTCCAGATACAAAGTTCAAACTTTTAGGCACAAAATACATTGAGTACAAAAAAACATTAACCCTTTCCCTTCTTCACAAATTAAATATACTCAAGGACAACATCTTTATTTGTATTAACAACTGAGGTTTTAACTGATTTAATCTCCTGCTGTAAATTGGGATAATCGGAACTACGATTCACTGATTTGATAGACTTTAAACTGACTCAAAGACAGTATATTCACCTCATTCTTTTGTGCCTGCTTTTCTATTTTTCACCAAATTACTTATTATTTTTTTAACTTCTCAACTACACTCTTATAATTTCAACTTCAAGACAAGGAAAGAGCACATTGTCCTTCCAAGGTCTAACTCCTTTCTCAACATTAAAACGAACAACAACAAAACATTCACGCAATCACGTTGTTAAACACATAGATACATATAGATACACATGGAAGCTTCCAACATTTATTCAGACTTAACATCTTAAACTGGGATGGAAGTAAAACATTTAAGAATACAGACCGTTGATTAACAGTCGCTTTTATGCTGCTGCCTTCCAAGCTGTAATTCAACTCAAAACAGAAGTAAATTCAAGAAATCTTATCACTTTAATCTTTAACCGTTTGTAACAAATACTTCCCCAGCATTTTTGTATCTCATTATTCCACTGAATTATTTCCCTCATCTCTAATTATATTGATTTGTCAATTTGGTATTATAGGAGGGCAGTCCCTTTTAGCCCGTCTGTCATTTAATACAGTTTCATGGTTGATCCAATGCATTATGGCAGTACAATAATTCCCAGTATGACACACGCACTCCCATTCTACCTTATGTAACTCCCTTCTCTGTTAAATTTTGACTATATCTTAAAATTACTGCAAGTCTTATAACTCAGAGGAACATAAACAAGTGATTAATCATCATTTCAAATACGCAGGAATAATTCTTTCTATTTATCTTTTCAACTTTAGTTCTATCAAAAATACATTTTCAAATTTAACAAAAGCCTGGTCCAAATAATCCATTTATTTTATCAATTTTAAATATCCCTACTAAAATAATTATCTTTACACAGGCAGATGCAGTAACTCTCCTTACGACTCTTCAGATGTAATCTAATGCTATTATTCCCACATTCCCCAAATCTCTGTCCGATGCCCCTGTTGTAAAATTTATTAATTTATTAAACTCGCATTGATCTGCTATACTCCATTCCATCACATGAGGCTCTCGATCGCAATTACATCTTACATCTCTCTCTCTCTCTGTCCCTCCCTCGAGTGAGAGAAACTTACAACCTGCTTGTTTACTTTTAAACCTTTATTCCCCTTTTAACTGTTTTGTTGCGGTAATTTGTGTATTCCTTTAACTGAGTCCAATGCTTCCAGACACCCCTACTTTGCATATCTATGCAGGCACATGTGTCTGCACTGATAATGACCTCATAGGGGCTTTTCCATTTAGGGGCAAATCCAGGTTTTCCTGGTAGTGTTTTTACCATAACCTTGCTGCCCGCCGGGTGTACCTCCGGGGTCTGTTCTAGTTTATTGTGCTCATCTATCACTATTTGTTTGTCCCATACTGTTTTCCGCATATCTTTCAATTCGGACCTTAACTCTAATACATATCGTCTAATCCTGTACCGTAATGGGCCTACATCAGCATATTTCCGTGATCCATCCACAAACAGGACCAAATCTGGTGCCTCCAGGGGCACATATTTTATTCTACTCTCCTCTACCTCTTCGTCTACGTCCACACATGAGTGGGGAGACCCTTCACCTAACATTCCTTCTACGGGGTTCATTCCCATGTCTCGTGCAATGGTGATGGACTTAGTGGGTGGGAGAAGCACTGCCTCCCACTTCGCCCTTCTAATGTTTGAGACAGACCGCAATTTTCCTGTGTTCAGCATTTCCACCAAAGTATGTTTGGTGTGTAAAACAATATTCCCCGTCATGATGATGGGCTCGCTGACCTTTACTGCCCATGCCACTCAATCTAGTGCGGCTATACATCTGGGTAACCCGGTTACTACGGGGCCCTCCGCTGTAGAATAATAACCCACGGGTCGCTGTTTGTCCCCATGGACCTGTGTGACTACTGCCGAATAACCCCCCCCCCCCCCCTCGTTATTACAATAGATATGAAAATCTTTACTAGCGTCAGGCAGTCCAAGCCCTGCAGCCTTCATTTGTTCTACTTTTAGTTTACTATATGCCTCTTCCTGTTCTGATCCCCATTCTATAACTTCTAGAGCGGGTTTCCCCCCTTTTACTAGCCTTTGTATTGGTTCGGCGAGCCTTGCAAATTCTGGTATAAAGTTGCGGCTGTAATTAAACAACCCCAAAACCTTCCTTACCCCTCGGTCGGGTTACTGGTCTTGGCATTTGCTGAATGGCTGTTTTCCTGTCCAATGGCATTTCTTTGGTCCCCTGGGATATCAGGTGTCCCAAATATAACACCTGCGCTTTCCCTATTTGGGCCTTCCTGGGGCTTGCCTTTAGTCCCTGTTCATCTAAGTGTTTCAGGACTGAGTATAGTGCCGTCTGGTGTTCTGCTCTAGTTTCAGAGGCTATTAAGATGTCATCTACATACTGCAGGATTGTGCTCCCCCCTCGGGACCTCTACTTGTTCTAATATCTTACTCATTACCCGGTGAAATATAGCCGGGCTATTGTGGAAGCCTTTCGGGAGCCTCGTCCATGTGTACTGTTTATCACCGACGGTAAATGCAAATTTATCTTGTGAATTAAGGTCCAGGGGAATGGACCAAAATCCATTGGTGATGTCTAATACCGTAAAGATTCCATGGGATGGTGATAACCCGTTTAAAATGGTAGATGGACTTGCCACGATGGGGTGTAACTTGGGGGTCACTTTATTTAAAGCGGTATAATCAATGCTTAATCTATTACTCCCGTCTTGTTTAGGCACCGGCCAGGTGGGGGAGTTGGTGGTACTAGTGGTTTCCCGTAGTATCCCTATTTTTACCAATCCCTTTACAATTTCTTCAACTGCTTTTTTGGCCTCGGGCTTAATTGGGTTTTGTCGGTGTGGTTTATGTTCTGGCCCTTCCACGAGTATAGGGGGAATTTTGACTAATCCAGTATCCAGGTTTGTTTCCACCCATACCCCGGGGATTGAGGCGCAAATGGTGCCAAATCCATTACATTCTAACTGCCAGTTGCGTCCAGTTGCAGATGCTGCATGGATGGTTTCTAAATGGTTAACATATGTTCCTACCCTGTCTTTTCTCCCATCGGGGCGGGGCCAAATCAATTCGCCTTTCCCGCAATCTATTAAGACTTCGTATTCTTTCATCAGGTCATTTCCCATAATAGTTCCTTCATTATTTTGACATACATAAAATCGCATAGGTATATACAGGTTATTAATTTCTACTCGGGTGGTTTCACTTAAGTAGGCAGGGGTCTTCTGTCCGTTCACACCCCTTATATGAATCATTTTGTTTGTGGTGGGCAAGGGTAGATCAGTGATAGATATGGAGGCTCCCGTGTCCACCAGCATTTCGCATGGTCTGCCCCCTACTAGTGCAGACACGTAGATTCTACCCTCCTGTTCATTCGTATCGGGATTTTGGAACAACATTGGCAAGCCTATTATCTCTGGTTTGTTATCTTTCCTTTGTTTGGCTTGCTGTTCTAATCTTTTTCTCGGTCTTGTCTTTCCTTTGCTGTCTCTCTCGTTCTGGTCTATCTCTTTTGTCTTTCTCATACGCCTCACATGCTCACTTCAACATTACCCAAGTTTAGGGTTTCCCTCATTATCACATACACATACCCTCTTCTTCGTGCATTATCCCCCTTTGGAGCCCTACAGTGCCTGACAAAGTGACCCAGTTTCCTACAATTATGGCATGCATCCTTTGGTTTATCTTCTCTACTGTTTGCACTAACGTTTTCCTGTTTTATTTGGAGGTATGGTTTCTCATCTGGTCCATCTCTAATTCCAGATGCCCATTCCACTAATTCATCATAAGTCTGGGTATTGAGAACTCCCATTTTAAGGATTTTTTGGTGAGCTGGCGACAGCCCATCTTTAAATGCTTGTAAAAAGGCTCTATCTGTTCGGGCAGCTTCGGGTACTCCCCAACATTCTTGGTATATTCTAAAGAGTCGCTCCCCAAATTCGGAGGCTCTTTCACCCCTTTGTTGATTAACATTTTAATTTTTTCTTTGACATCAGCCCATTTCTTACCCGAGACTGAAACCTGTTCAATTAATCCAGCCAATTGATGAACTAAGAGAACACCAATTTTCTTAGTTTTGTTTTTCTTTTCCTCTTCCAGCCATTTTCGTTGTTGGTCGAGTGGATGGTCTAAATCCCATCCCGCTGTTATCATCTGTTTTATGAGTCTGTCCCTCTTAGTCATAAATTCATTTATCAGGGACCCAGGGGGTCCCCACTGTCTTTGTCCCGCCATAACACTGATAAGTTTATACTCACCACCTGGAGTGACTTATTCTCCCTTCTCGCTCTCCCTCTCCCAGGTCGCTCTTATCGGAGTCCGGTGATACCTGTAAGGGTTGATCAGATCCCTCCGTACCACCGCTTATTCTATTTTTTTTAAGCCGGCTTTTCCTTTGAAGGCCTTTCCTTCTAACTCTTACACATGAAGGCTTTTTCCTTCAAACCCCGGCGATCACTCAGACAGTCTCTATCTCACTCACATCTAAACATCACACACTCTTATCACAGATGATTACCCACTGCATTTTGACCCACTCTATTTAGAGTTCGATAATCTATTCCGGTCTCCCGGTCGTGGCCATTCGACCGGACCGTAAACAGATTATCCCGGACGAGCCCCCAATTGTTGTAGGTAAAAAAAACTCTGACACTATTAGTAGATCAAAATGCAGTGTTTATTTTCACAATTGTGGGAGAAGTGAGGTTCCTAACAGTGGACCCCCAGCCTTCTCATCGAACACAAGAAAAAGCAGAGTTTATATATGTCCCGGGCCCCGCCCTCATTACATTGCAATTCTCTAAGATGTCTGTCATTGTTCATGGTGAGATTCTTGTTGTATTAGCAGTATCTTCCTCTGCGTAGTTTGTTCGATCTCCAAGGCCACGATTGTTCGTCATTTATATCCTTGAAACAACATCACAGGTTTTGCACAAACAAGTTAACTAATCTACATGCAGGTTTGTATAATACCTTATATCAGGATCAGATGAATAACGTATGATTCAGTTAGCTGGACTAATTGAGCAAGTAGTTGCCTCTATTAAGAAGCGGAGTGAAGATAAAGAAAGGATTAGAGAATTAGAATCCCGAGCGAGGGAAGCAAAACCAGGTTTTAGAAGAAAAGCAATGGAGAGGGGAAACTGTTCCTCTACGTCCTTATGAGTCCACACAGCAGGGACCAACCACTCCTCCAGAGGAGCAGGAAGCGCTAGAACACAACTTAGTACCTGTAACCCGAGGGGGAACAGATGCGCAGCCTAAGGCAAATTATAAACCATTCACCCCAGGTGAGAGACAGCAGATAATGGCTTCACTGGGTAAAACACTAAATTGTGGGAAGAATTAGACACAATCTGGGTAGGACACCAATTACACCTGAGAGACGTACACCAGCTGGTCAGGTCAGCCTGTCCAGCGGATAAGTGGAGACAGGTAGCAGGTGGAACCACCGTTCCTTCAGCACAGGATTATAGTGGGGGACGGTGGACACATGCAGTCGCCCTAACATCAGAGATAGATGCCCAACAGGCACCCTTCACCCAGTTTAAAGCAGAATTACCACAACAGAACAGTTAAAAGGGGAAGGAGCTTCTGAATACGGGGAACGGTTGTTCGAGGTATATCAAGATTGCTCAGGTCAAGGGAACCCAGATCAAGGGATCGAGTGTTCATCCAGGCTTTTAAGGATGGACTCTCCAGCGCTCACCAGGTCAACCTATAACTGGGAGTGATTATGCCCCAAGATTACGATGAATTGGTAGAATGGGCTAGTGGCGTACCTGGAGGAGGATAGGAGGGATCTTAGTTTTTGTATTTCAGTGTATTTGTGTGATCTGGTAGCTTGTCGAATGTAGGTGGTTGTTGTATTAGATTGAGAGCAGGAGCTGAATCCTGTTTGTTCCTGGGGAGTGTTTGTTGCAGGCAGTGGGTGCAGTGCGTTGCACCTTGGTTTAGCCTCAGGGTAGCTGGGGAAGTGTTATGACTGGTAAAGATTAAAGTGATAAGATTTCTTCAATTTACTTCTGTTTTGAGTTTAATTCCAGTTTGGAAGAAAGAAAAATAAAAGCGACTGTCTTAATCAACGTTCTGTATTCTCTTTAAATGTTTTAATTACATCCCAGTTTGAATGAAAAAGGATGTGCTGTGGAATGACTATTGGAAACTTCCATGTGTGTCTGTGTGTGTTTAAACAAAATGGTTGCGTGGATGTTTTGTTGTTGTTTGCTTTAATGTTTTAATGTTAAGAAAGGATTTAAATCTTGGAAGGGACCATGTGCTCTTTCCTTTGTCTTGAAGTAGACATAAGAGTTAGCTGAGACGTTATGAGAAGAAAATAAATAATTTTTTGGAAAGGTAGAAAACCAGGAACAAATGAATGAGGTAAATATATTGTCTCTGAGTCAGTTTAAAGTATATAATGTCAGTGAAATACAGTATTAAAGTCCGCAGAATATCGCGATTTACGAACGTCGGATAGTTTAGTATTTTGCAACTGCTTTAAATTATGTACTGCCGTCGGAAGTTCATGTGCCCTGTATTGTTCAAGGTTTGCCAAATAGAAAAACAATGCAAAGCCTAAAATCTAGCCAGTTAAGAATCAAACCATAACGTTTCTAATCAATTAACTAGTATGTATTGCACCTACTTTGATTTTGATTCGGCGCCAGTAATTATCCTAGAGTGCAGGGGTTTTGATCTGGAGCTCAGTTAAAAAATGGAAACGGGTTGAATTAAAAGAGTTTGGATATCACGGTTACGATATGTGAAGTGGTATGATACAACTGCCGCTTGATTATTTTTATTATACAGTATAGCACTGCCACATAGACCCGAGAATAACATCAAATCCTGAAAAGCCTTAACCAACTTTGTCTGATATATTTATACACCATATATCGTGTATCAAATTAGAGATAATGTAAGAGTACATCATACAAAGATCAGAGCTGTATGACTTGTGATTTTAATGGGGAAAGCGATATCTTTTGATAGGATTATATACAATTGACTGGATGTCCAGCTGCTAAAAAAGCCAGTGCAAAGTGTTATTTGATTCAAACTAAGCTTTCTATGGAAGGGGGATATGTAATTTAATGTAAAATGCACTAGCTAAAGCCATACAAACATCGGGAAAGATGTGGACAGAGGTATGGCCCACTATACTGATGAGATTAAGAGCTACCACAAACCTGACAACCGGATTAGCCCCTCATGAGCTAATGACAGGACGGGCGATGCAATTACCCGAAAGCATCATAACAGGTGGGACCTATGTAGGTCCACTAACAGATAAAATCCGGAGATATGTTTTGGAACTGAGCACCGAACTACAACGGATGCGCCAATTGGTAAAGGACAATCAGGAAATAAAAGACGCAGACAGAGAGCTTGAGATGCTCCCGAACGTCCCAACAGCAGGAAGTCGCGTCCGAGTAAAAACATTACCTGACAAACCAGGGTTTGCACCAAAATGGAATGGGCCATATGAAGTTATAATTAGTGGGGACACCTGTGCCTGTATAGAAATAAGAGGGAAAGGTGTCTGGAAACATTGGACACGGCGAAACTTACACAAGGGAACAAATAAGTAATTCAATTGATGAACTAACAGAACTGCTTTCCTCAACACAGGCAAGAACGACTGGCGCGTGCGGGTTGATCGATAATATAACTCATAAAGAATACATGAATTATAGTGTTAGGTTTGATATTTGATCGTTGCGAATATGTTTGTATTCGTGTACGTAACTGTACGTTGTGTTGTCGCGACTGTAAATTTAACTGGATTGGAGGAAACCTTGTTTTACAAAGCTTACATATATTTATACGGGAATCGAACTCTATGTTACCCGTTCGCACAATCGGTAGAAGCCCTATTAGTAGCCACCCCTGGGTGGACCCCTCATGACTTATATACTGTCGATACATCAGATACACCCTGTGAGTGACACATTGGCAGATATAAAAGAGGTATACAGAGGAGATGTGTGGGACTTGTAAACCCCACAGATCCTGTGTGCAGGAGGTTCCAACAGGTGGGAGGAAAAGCTTGTTCAGATACTGCAAGCTATCCACTTTGTTTTACGGGGTAGGGATGGGGATGTGTCTATGCCTTCGTACCTAACAATGCTTCCTGCGTACAGACATAGTGTGTCCGTCAACATTGTCGGGTTAATAAGGGACAGTTTACGTTCACTTGTGATGAACAGAAATGTCCGAATATAACCGCGGGAAGACAGCTTATTTGTGGACAATGCAATGGAACTCAAGTAAGCTCAGCCAAATGGACATACCCATTTGATACTTACCAGGTGGTGGAATCAAACGGGGAGTCAAGTAAACAGAACAATTGGCAACATGAGCAAACTCGTAATCAAGCCACTAAATGTTACCGTGCTAAGAAGGGAAATGTGTTGCTCTTCAATGGTACTTTCATGACAGAAACACCAAACCTCCCAAACCTTTTTGCAGTAGCAACAATCGTTCCATGACTCCAGAAGGGGCATATTCGGAGGTGAATAGTAACTCGGGTTATCAGCAAAGTATTCTGCGCTGACTGGGAAGCCCAGGGCACTGGGATATGGGTTCCTTGGACCCTTATCTCGGGGTGGGGGGCAGCAGGAGTGATTAGTACAAATAATAGTAATCATATTGTTTGTGCACTAACAGTTCTGGGAAACAGCACTTCACTGGAGGCTGTTAACCAAGAAATGGCTGAACTGAGATTATATGCACAACAGATACGATACGCAGTGGACTATCAGTTAGCGCAACAAGGGGGTGTGTGTACAATTATAGGCAATAAATGCATAACCCATGTCACAGACGAGTCCTATAACATTACACATATCATCAATAGCATCAGAGAACAACTTGATAGCTTCAGCCAGGGACCCAAGAAAGGAAGTAACTGGTTGGAATAGTTAGTGGGCGGGCGGGGGGGGGGGGGGGTGTCCTGGGAGTCTTATCTATTACATGGATTGGTCACACTGATTTCAATTGTAATTGTCTGTTGTCTGACTGTTGGAGGCCTTAAAGTCTGTTTTAAAATAATGTTGACCAGAATTGTGCCAGGAGCCAGTGTATACATCGAAGAAGAAACCCCGATGAAGATCCCCGAAGACATCAGAAGAAACGAAGAAGGAAAGAAGAAGAACGAAGAATTAAACATGTAAAAATTGTTGGTCTAGGGATTATTGAAGTCATGATCCGACCAGAAGTGGGGACTGAAGTGGCGAAACATATACAGATGAGTACACTTTCAAAATGACTCCTGGGACATAAAGAGTTAAGGGGAGAAAGACCATAAACAGGCACCGACTCTTAGCCCAGACAACTACTTGGAATTAAAACATGCAGACAACTACTTGTAAATTAAAACATGCAGGAATTAGATACTGCAGGAAGCCAGTGGAAATAGGGAAAGTCCCGGGACAAAAGGGTCTGTTAACGAGATTAGCCACAAATGAGAATGGGAATACATAAATGCAGGAAAGCCAATTATTATATGAATAAGCCGAAACTAAACCCATTGATAGTCACTGACGTAGGAAATGTATCCATTCATAGAATAATGCGATGTTAACATGCTTATGTCTGTATCTGTCTGTATTTGTCTGTACCGATGTGTTAACGATCGATCACCTACTTGATTACAACGATGTGATACTGGCTAGATATCCGGTCCATCTATTGTGTAAAGAGTATCAAGATGGACCGCTCCTATTGTCTCATTGATAGAAGGTTTGCTACTTGTTAGTGCCTTGTCTCCACGAAGCTGCGTTAAAATAAAAATGTCTTCTTGAAACATTCAAGCCTGACTCAGTGGTACATTTCCCACAACAGACTCCCGAAATGATCTCAAATTCTTCTTTACAACTTCACTGAACTGATTGGAACCCAACTTTGAGCAACATAAAAAAAAACACATGTAAACGATTTGAAAGCATGCATAAGTTAGAATTTTACATTTTTTTCTGACAGTAAATTGTACGAAAGCTATTAACCAATAAAAGTCCAGTCCGTTGTTTCTGTTTCGCACACATCCTTTTCCTATGAATTGGGTTGCAAATACAACTGACTGATCCATGTGTGATTTAAATTCATTTCTAAACGTAAAGCATTGAGACTTTGAGAACATATGGAAATAAACCAATGTCAAAGTTGGAAAACCATAAGAAAAGGCCACAGAAGGAGATATTTCAACATATTGGATCGTCAGGAGCTTTTTCCCAAGGTTGGAAGAGTCAATTCCTGGGGGGGGGGGGCATAGGTTTAAGGTGCGAGTGGCAAGATTTAAAGGAAATGTACGAGGCAGATTGTTTTACACAGAGACTAGTGGGTGCCTGGAACTCGTTGCCGGGGGAGGTAGTGGAAGCGGGTACAGTCGTGACTTTTAAGGGGCGTCTTGACAAGGACATGAATAGGATGGAAATAGAGGGATATGGTCCCCGGAAGGTTAGGGGGTTTTAGTTAATTCGGGCAGCATGGTCGGTGTAGACTTGGAGGGCCGAAGGGCCTGTTCCAGTGCTGTAATTTTCTTTATTCTTTGTTCTTTATATTTTTCCTTCCGTGCCCTTTCATGAGTTTATGCCGGAATAACTTATGAGTTCAAATCTAGCTCCCTCCCTGACCTATTAATGCCTGACTGACTTACATATCGTTGCAAAATATCAACATTTGTTTAACTCAGGCTTGAATATAACAAATGCCACATGTTCATATGCTTTACATGTCGGCGAACCCAAGGTATAAAGACGGAAGAAAGAGCAAAAATCTCTTTTCTCCCCACTTTAAAAGTGGGATTACTTATTTCTGAACTCTGCCTTTTAGTTATTGATTCAACCAGGTGGATAATTATCGTTTCAATGAATTTAAATTTAAAATGTCGTCAAATTTGATGATCGTTTCGACTTTTAATTATCATTACAAAATATGATTCAGTAAGTCGCATTTTATATGTTTCTAAACTCCACCGAATATAGGCCCAATAATCTTATATTTTCTCAAACACGAGCTTTCTATCCCATGAAACTGCACAGTGAATGGGCTGTGGCCAATTTCAAACGCATGTAAAACACTTCATTACCAATAACGCAAAGTTGGTTTTGTGCAGTGTCAATTACAATTTTTCCCGTGCATTTCCCAAAAACCTGCAACAAACGTCATCGTTTCATTTCCCTTTCTCCTTATTTGCTTTTTCTGTCATCAAACGTTTTTGCTATTCGTGTACAAAGACTCAAACCTCTCTGCAACGCAACGTGTCTGAATTAATAAAAAAATGCATTCATGTTTGTAGGATGCATAATCTCACATTGTATTTCAATTATACCGTGTCTGTCATGTCTGGACAATCGACTTAAACAGCGTGGGTCTATTAGCAGATTTTTTTCTTGCCTGATAAAACTTGTTTTGATCTACCTGGATTTTAATTTACCATCACCGAAGTAGACTACAATACGGAAAACCGTTCATCAAAGGCAGCGATGTGGTTTATTATTACAAGCCCGTGCACCAAAATTAATCCTTGCAGCAATTCTTCATTAAGAATTTGCCAAGGTGAAAGTGACCAATTTATCCTTCCTTCCTGGTTTCTGTAAGTTAGCTCATCCTCTATCTACCATGAGTTTTTAATTGTATTAAGTAAGCTTTTTACATGCCACTTCATCGAATAACTGTTGAAAATGCATGTGCATTGCATTCACTAGCTCGGTTTTATACACCGTATTACATCTTCAAAGAACTTGAATGAATACTATAAACCGATTTTCCTTGCCAAAACCAGGTTGATGTTGCAATCAAAGTTTTTAATTGTCTGCAGATGCCTCATCATTAATGAAATGTACAATTTTGCCAAAGTTCCTCTAAATTTGTTTTTATTTCTTTACTCTCCCCATCCTCAAAACTCTCTTGCAAATACTTGTTACTTCTGCGTTTTTCAAAGCCACGGGAAGCAGTGTCTTTTAGAGAATCTTTTAATTCTTGTGTCTTTCATTCAGTGTCTTTCAGAGAATCGTTTAATTCTCTCGCAGTCGTGGCTATTTTATATTCCTCTCCGGTCTTGATTCGCGATTTTCTATGATGCTGGGCATGTTCTGTGTATTCAATATGACGGCCAATACAAAATTCTTGCAACTAACTGCCTCTTCCTTGTTCTTTTATTCATTCCAGTTCTCTTTATTTCGCAACAAGATGCAAAATATAGCTACAAATTTATTTTTATAAATGCTTACAGAATAATTTTGGAGTCTAAACCTTATTTCACTTTCCTTGCGAGCGTTCACTAATACTCCAATAGCTTATGTTATTTTGTTAGCTACCATTACTTGCGGCTATTGAATTTGTGTAATAATTAGTTTAGAAAATTAGCGATTAATATCATGGAATAGCAACAAAATGCCAGCCCAGGAGAAAAAGTGCAGGGGTTACTCGTGACAGCATCATTGACCCCCAAATTCACCTGTATGAGTTGCTGTCCCACATAAAAGCCGATGTGGAGTTGTATGGTGAAGATTTCACAAAGATTTCACAAGATTTCACTACCATTCCAGATTCAAGAGATAATGAAACAGTTCGTGTCCATATGTAGTAAGCCCAAGGCAATGTTCGTTTATGGGTGGAACGAAGCAGAAGCAGATATCGGCGATGGGCATCTCCCTGAACAAACCTCAACCTTCCAAGGTATTAATTTCACTGCATAACCAAGTATCAACATCCTATGGTTGAACGTTTGCCACAAATGAACAGAAACCTCCACAAAAATACTGCTGACACTAAAGAAGATAAGAAACGATTAACCTTGTGAGAAACCAGATCCGGTTTCTGCAAATATTGTTCATCTTGTACAATGCACAAGTCAGGAATATTGTGGAATACTCTTTAATTTTCTGGAAGATTGCAGCTGCAAAAACACAAAAGAAAATCCTGACATTTGAGGGCAAGCAGTGCCCTTAATTGGGAACTCATTCATTCAGGTCCCACCAAGGCAAAGTACCAGCGGCGTTCAGTAGCTGAAAAATGTATTGAAAATGCACTTGCAAGCTTTCAACAGAAGCATACACAATTATAATTCCGAGATACATCTTTACCGTTGTTGAAAGGCATACGGAATTGAATCAGGATCCCTGGCGCTGGGAAGCAGCAATTATAATGACTGTGCCAACGTGCCGCCCGCCAGAATACAACAGCACGAGCGGATAGTGGAATCTACCACCTGCGTGTTCCATGAATTTATCAGTGTCACTTCCCTTAGAATTGCGATTGAAGTGGAACTGGAAGTTTGGACGTCGACTCGGTCTTCTAGTTTGCATTTTTTTAAAAATTATCAAATTACGAGGTTAAACCCATTGCATTCACCTGACAACCTCGTTAATGTTGCTGGAAAAAAATAAAGAATAAAACTATTTAGTGCCGATTTGTGCCCCAGAGACTTATGTACTGAACTTCTCCGCTTTCTATGAGATACTCTTGCAACATTAATTGACACATTAACTTGAAATTAAAGAATACATGATTTTGCATGAATTATATCTGACAAAGGATTGATCAATATTCTTAATACTGGCAACGAATTAATGCTACGCTTCAACCTTCAATTAATACCAATACAGCATAAACGTTGATGATGCTTTTTCTTGGACAAAGACGACATTCAGTGTCAACATGCAGTCATGTCATTCGTATATCAGTATACGATTCCAAGTTACATGTAACATACCTCATTCTCTACATCAGTAAACACGGTTGCGTCGTGAATGATCTGACTGACATCCTCCACAAATTCTTCAATTGGCAGTTCCAATCCTTGCCAGTGGAGATCAATAAGTCTATGTAGCTGGGCATCTGTGTGGCTTGCTCCAATAGCATTTCGGTATCGGCGTTTCCTGTTAAATTATAAATAGAAGCTATTTAATTTTAATCCATTATTCAAACAGTGACTACTCTGATGAAACTCTTTTGATAATAGAATGTTTTAAACATTTCAAGCTGTGACAAAACTAGTGAACTTTGCAACGTATCAATTCAGTATGTATATTGCATCTTCTTGGCATGATAAGGTTAGATATTTGGGTCTTTCCATCACTTTAATATGTTTTAAAAAATCATAATCAGAGTGAAGCCGTTAGGAAAAACCTTCCAGCCCGTCATCTTCAAACTGCTGACTGCTGATCGGAGCAGTTTGTTAAACTTAGTGAAAACCTAAAATCGAGAACCGCAGCCTGGGCATAACAGACAACCTGTGCAAAAACTGCTAACGTCAGGCTTGTGAAATGTGTAGGCATTCATAACTGAGCATGATGAGTACGTTAATTATAAGCAACTGGAACGAGAAAAGTATTTGTATTTATGCTGTAGATCTGCAGTAACCTATAAGTACAAGCACCTTCCAAAATGACCTCCATCACTAAACCGAACAAAGCAGCAGATGCATGGCAACAACAGAATTAGTGTTTTGCACGCCAAGACACACACAATCCTGATTTGCAAGCTAAACGATGTTATTTTTCTGCCTCCATATAAAAGTTCGGTTTCTTTCTGTCGAACATACCTCTCCGAATTCCAACACGAAAAAGAATGCAATACTTTAAGCATTCGGTGCACCATCGCTTTTTAAGGTAGAAAAAGGCATGGGCGATGAATACTCATCCAGCTGCGAGGCCTGCATCATGGAGGTATTAATAATAATGATTGGAAGAATAGTGGTGTTAAAAAATAAAGCATGCTCTTGTATTTTTGCTCTTCAGCCTTAAGGCTTCTTCTGCTTTGTTTCAAATTCTTTCGTGATTTCCAGTGGCTGTTTTTTTTTCAGGCGGCCTTCGTCTGAATTGTTTTTGCTATCTTTGCACTTGTCCAAGTAAACTCACCAAATGTCAAATTTTGCTCATTCTTTGGTCATCATGCATGAAGATTTTTCTTTAAATCAATCCACTGTGATTCATGGGAATATTACACTGCTTACGCATTAATAATACTATTTTTTTAAAAGATCGTTTTGTTCTATTTCTTCTTAACTCAAGGGACCACATCCTTTTCTGTAGGTTTTTCTTGAATTCCTGACTTCTAGCCTTGCAGACGTCGCTTATGCTTTTACTTCCATCTACAATAAATGTGCCTTAAAGTGTTGAAAAAATTTCCGACAATCATCTTATCCTCACATCACTTTGCTCTATGCCCCATTTCCGAAATTTCCTTGCGGACTATGCGAAGTAATTGATTTTAGATTAAATAATCTGTCAGTTTCCATTTGCCAATTTGTATTGTGGGCAGAACACAACAGTATTAATGTCGTAAAATTCTTCTATCCGAGCCCAAAATGATAAGATCTCTCCGCTGATCTGCAAACAAACTCGATCTAACAACCATTGATACATACATGTTAACACTGCATGTTTAAAAACGGCCACGTATAGAGGGGGCAATGGGGAAACGGGTTCGAATTCCACCAAGAAGTACTGTGAAATTTGACTTCTTTTTTAAAATATGAAGGTTAAATTTCATTATGGCCATTGAATTAATCCGGAATGTCATAAATTTATATATGATTCAATAATGTCGTAAGGAAAATTCTCGCCAATTCCTAGTCTCGTCTTCATGTCATTACAGATCGAAGGCAATGCGGGTGTTCCTTAAAATGCTCTCATTTGATTGCAAAGATACAATTAGGTATGGACAAGTAATCCTGGCAAGTATGGTTGTCACTTGCAATCCTGGCTGGAGGCCTGAAGGTTTCAAGCAGGAATGCTCAAAACAAATTCTAGTACGTGACGAGGACGCGTATGATTGCTGAATGAAGAACAACCAAATCAATATGGCGTCACTTCATTCGAAAGGAAACATTTACCATATCCAACATGAAAACATAATGTTCAGAATTCCAGGCAGCAACTCAATCGTTTGCAATATCCTTTCATATTTCCAGCAAATGTTTACAGACACACGGATCTGATCGAGCAGTGGAGTCACATTGTACTCATCCCATCAAATACGCAGATCATGGAAATGGCTATTTGCGGACAAAAATTCTATTCTAATGTGCGGTGCCCAATACTGTGCATACCCTCGAAGCGGGATATATAACGCCTGGCCTTTCTGTGTAACTCCACGTCGACTGCTAATATTTTTCTTAGTTAATTTGTGTTTCTATTATTAATATTGCAATCACCACTTTCATCATTATCATTACATAACTGTTGTTTTGATGACAATATATTAATGATATGAATACTTGAATCGGTTTGGCTTTTCGGCATTTCATCATTTTTTCAATAATTGTGTCCGCTCCGCCACCCCACTCCGGATGGCCGCCGAATTTCTCAATTCGAGATCTGCACTTATTTTCCCAAACTATGTAATTGACTAAGTGTATATTAATTTCATGTTTCCGCCTTCTTGGCTTAAAATACAATCATTTTGGGTGTTCAAAAAAAAAAGTATAGCTCTCGATTGTTTTCCTTCTACCATTAATAGACCGTGTAGCCTTAAAAAAGGAGCCAGCAGCTCACTATGAAACAGCTCATTCCTCGATGTGTTATGAATCAAAATCTCGGTACCTTCTCAAAGAACATGACTTGCATCCTGAATTACAAATTTGCTAGTTACATTCTAACCGGATCATTATGTCGTTTCAAACCAATATTCGTGTTGTTTTGTACTCATTAAAACTAGCTTTGATATACAAGATTCAATATGTCTCAAAGTGCGCTCCAACTGTCACAGTCCTGTGTACGATATTCATGCTTCCCCAACCTCTATTACATAATCTGTTTTCCTAACACTGCCACTCAGAGGCACCAATCCTATTGTCCTCCAAACAGAAAGGCGACAATTTACCATGACTCTGTGTTTAATGTCATAACGCCATTTTTATTATTTCCCAGGTTTTCTCATTGCTTCTGCGGTAAGTATGTTCATCGTCATTTCATGCTGTAACTTTTGAAATGAGCAATTAAAAATCACAAAAAGAGTGCAAACTACATTAAGGCCTTAAACTCTTTCATTTCCTCAATTAGAATTATTTTGAATAGGTGAGCAGAATGAGAGTTTAAATGATGTTGTCAGTGTGCTCAATTTCTTTAACTAATTGAAAACTTTCAATTGTTTGTCGCCCCCCCTCCCCCCCCCCCACCCCGCCGCAATCCCCCCTCCCCCCGCCCCCCTACATACAAACGCATTCGCTTGATTATTGTTTAGCAATACTTACAATTACTGATGTTAACCAAGCATAAGTCATTTGTAATCCAGTTGTGGCCATGCATCGCATATGTTATGTGTGAAAGACACACCAGTATGTCACTTTACACTTCGTATACGTTTGCCAGTCGAATATGTATGAGCTTGTCTTATGTTTACTGCGAGTTTTATTTTCCTCCTTTTTTTCCCCCTCTCGACCTTTTTTTTTGGCTTTGCTATGATTTCCCTTGAATAATTGACCTCAATTACCAATCGTGGTTTCTCCCGAAAGCTTTGTGTAACTTCTTCTCTGCTTATACTTAGCTTTCATTCAACAGCAGGTTCCAACGACACTGGTTACTCCCACACTATCACAGCGCTGACAGTTCTTGCAAGCACTTTCATGCATGTTTCTCCTTTTTTTTAGGTTATTCAACCACTGTAATGTAATCAATCCTTTTTGAGCTGCTACTGTTCAAGTATTTATTGGAGCTTAAAATGTTTTAGATCACAAGAAGTAACTTGGAAATTCATCTACTATATTTGTTTCAATTGTACTTTTTCTAGACACTTCTGTTTTTATTTATAGATCTCTATCGTATTTATTGTTTGTGTGCGATGTGATACCTATTCATAATTGTGTTTGCTTCTTCTCCTTGCTTCTGTCAAAGGTTGCGGAGTCCTACACATAATTTTCGTCGAAAATTATGCCAAATGTTAGCTTTACCAGTGATGTAATGGGCATGTTCTATTGCGTTAAAACGTATGCATGTTAAAATTACTCTATCCAAATGTGCTCAGTACATCATATACTTGCACAAAACCATTTCTCCCCGCCGATATTTTTGGCAATTATATTCTTCCTAAAATATTCATGTCACAAAAAAAACGTAATTCAGTGACAATAAGAAAGTTTTCTTCTTCGCTTCTTTTTACTGTTCACGATTTTTAGTTGCCGTTCATTGTGAAACGAACGTTCACTGATGGGATGGTGATTGGTCATGTTTGGATTTGTCCCGTTTTTGCGTACAGAACATACAAGGACAATTTTCCACATTCTCCGAAGGATGCCAATGTTGTAACTACTGGAAGAGCTCGAATATCCAATGTGATTGCTGAAATTCAGCCAAGTGGAAGTATAACTTATGTGGTCCATCAATGAATTCAAATTAATATACAAGGGATCTGGTGGAATAAGGAGATAAACAAGTGACTTAAAAAAAAATCATTAATTTAAATTAAAAAAGATCACAGAATGCATGAACGCTGTCGAGTGCAATAAAGTAATAATGTAGTTAGGAGATACGAAAACTGCCGAAAAAACATTCCAGAATGCTGTGATCCATTTCAGCATGGCGAGCACAGAGACAACGATGAAATTTGCAATAAATGAGAGACTGACAATTTCAGAATAATGATAAAGTCTGAGAGTGCATGTCACTAAACGCATAGTGAGAGGTGCTATGTTGGATGTTATAATTTAGTTGTCGAGGCTTAGCAAGAAAGATCAGGTAAGCGTGCTACAGGGACAAAGAACAATATGTGGCTTCAACAAGCGTGCTGAATACAGTTATATCCATCACTTTACTGGAAGGAAGTTATTACACCAATGAGCATACAAGAGATCGCGAGAAAGATGATGACAAACCAAAGAAGTTTAGCTCCAAATTTGGCAGCATTTACGTTGTGTAATATGACTCTGAGAGAAGATTCAGTTGACATATATTAAACTACGAGGTGGCTTAGATACAGTGAAGAGGAAACTCCGTCGCAGTTAGCACTGAGGCAAGCAGAAAGGGCAAATAATAAACATAAAATTGTTGCTTTGCAATTGAAGCTGAGCTAGAGGGAATACGTTTATGATGTAAATGTTGGTGAGGGTCTGGAACGGGTGTCTCGCTTTATTCTTTACTTTTTCGATGGGTCTGGCAAACTAATTCAACGTTACAGATGGGTGTTTCTGAACAGCTAAATATTGCTTTTTTATGTGAAATACAATTGTATAATACTGTGTTTCAGGTAGAAGACCGTCTGAGATGATATTTAGTCTAGTTACACACAGTATTTCCAACGATTTTAATTCGCAATTCTCTTCAAACTTGCTCAAGAATAAGATGACACGTTGAAAGAGCGGGAAAGCGTAAGTTCTTCTGAAGTTAGAATATTTTAAATACAAAAACTTGGACCGTGTATCTATGTTTTTAAGGATATTGTAATCAGACTGTTATTGAGCACAAAAAGCATACTTTGGAGACACGTTTCCCATATCAATGCAAAAAGAACCACTCAAACCAGTAGTTAAATGATGAATTTGTTTGGGGACGTGTGACAACTGAATTTGGAGCAGCATATTCGACCTTTCTGATACGGTGCTGGAAGCCCTGGTTTTTCTATCATTCGATTAAAGTAACCATTGGAATAAATTGTCTTAAGATTGTTACGAGAAAAGACGAACCACACATGCCAACTAACGTTCAGTGATCCAAAATAAAGGCGGTAAGCTGGTGTGTTTCAATAGATACAGCAAAAACTTTAGTTAACGGAAGCTTGCATTATGTCCCGCCGTCACTGGATTTGAACTGACTTTTAACGTATTAGAGGTGGTCTCGTCAGTGTATAGTCCATGAAGAGAACAAGCATATGTTCCCATCGCGGCACGAAGAGCAACTCATTTTAGGCCACTTCTACCTTCTGCTTGAAGTGCAAATCTGTTCGTTTTGATTCCCAAAGTGTCATTAAAGTCGCTTATGTCTCCACTGGAATTTCCAAACGAACCAATAAGTAATCCCAATAGAAAGGTAGGGATCATTCCATAACAACGCACAAATCTGAATCGTCTTGGCATTGATGCAGCAACAACAAGCACTGCATTAGAAAGAGACTGTTGTGATTCTTTTCTCGCTCTCTACCTTGAAATAATCTGAACATGTTCAGTCATTGACTTAATTGTTGTTCATTCGTTTTAGTATACGTCGTCAGTTACATGGCTGTTCTTTCCCAGCTCACCGCCACATTGTGCACTTGAGCCGTTTGACTCGTTAAAAGATTTAAATAATGTAGAGCACGTAATGGTTAGCGGATAATGCGAGTTTTGTCAGGATAACTCGGAAGTACAGATTATTCTATTCAAACAATCGATGACTAAAGATAATAGGAATCGTCGCCGAGTATCAGGCACTTTACTCACCAGGAAAGGGGATGAAGGGCACGTTAACGTGTATCTACACTGCCTTAAGTGCGGGATAGAAATGCCATAGAACTTTTAGGTTTATAAAGCATTCCTTTGCCTTAATACCAAGATGCGGTTGTGCTCCAAGATTGAAATTCAGCAAATCCAAACACTCAGCAGTTAAGATCCATAAATCCTTATATAGGGCGGCAGGGTGGCAAGGTGGTGAGAACTGCTGCCTCACAGCGGCAGGGACCCAGGTTCGATTTCCGGCTTGGGTTACTGTCTCTGTGGAGTTTTCCATTCTCCCCGTCTCTGCGAGTGTTTCCTCTTGGTACTCCGGTTTCCTCCCGCTGCCCAAAGATATGTGGCTTAGGTGGATTGGTCAAGAGAAATTGCCCCTTAGGGTCCAATTTTACCATTGCGCTTTTGGAAACGAAAGCTTGGTAAAATCAGGCGTGTGGTGATTAGTGCCATCCGCGCCCGCGTCCACTCAGATGCCCACTTTACCAAGGTTAGAAAATGGCCACGGTCCAAACTGCACCCGAAGCAGACACGACGCCAATTTAAATGTTTTTGCATGTATTTAAATTGACTTAATGAGCTGGACGCCCAGTCTTGCCTGCATTTCTCCCTTTACCATCGCGTTTGCCCATTGAGATTCGGCTCAAAACAGACATGCATGCCAAACGTCTGTTTCGGGCGCTCCAGCTTCTGAAGAGCAAGGTTCAGAGCTTCCAACGGCTCTCTGACGCAGATTGGTGGTTGGGCGGAGGCGGATGCGGGGGCGGGGGGGGGGGGGGGGGGGCGGGGGGGGGGGTGGGGGGAGGGGGAAGGAAGCGGGGGTGGGGGATAGGGAAATGGATTAGATCATTATGTGCTGAGGAGAAGGGGGGAGGAGGAGGGACAGATGTATCTGTGGTGCGGGGGAGGGAGGCCCGTTCATTCCATGCTGGGCAAGGGAGGCCACAAGGTTCTCTGGTGGGGGGAAGAAGGTGCAGATGGTTCTCTGGTTGGGGGAGGAGGAGAAGTGGAGGAGACCAGATCACAATCTGGTGAGGGGTGGAGGAGGAGGGAGGCTAGATTGTTCTGTGGTGGGGCGGAGAAGTGGGGGACCGCTGCCACTCTGCCGGCCATCGTTGCGGGGTAAGGGGGTAAGGGGTCGCCATTGGTCTGGGTAGCAGCGCGGTGGGTTGATAAAGGGACATTTCTGTTGTGGGGGTGGGACGATGTCTCTTGGGGCCATCGCTCCCGGACCGCCTTATCCACTTTTTGTGGCCCAGGAAGTGACAGGGGAGTGTATTTCATGCGCAGTTGAAGGCTCTACTCAGAGCAGCGCGATTCAGACTCACGATCTTTTTTTCAGCCTACGTGCGTACCGGGGCACCTGAGAACAGGTTTCCAAGTCGGATCTGAATTGCGCCCAGATTCAGCACTTAGCATCATAATTGTAAAATCGCCCATTAGTGCCAGGGGGAATGACTAGGGTAAATGCATGGGGTTATGGGGATAGGGCCTGGGTGGGACTGTGGATGGTGCAGTCTTGATGGACCGAATGGCCTCCTTCTGCACGGTAGATGTATCTGTGGTGCGGGGGAGAGAAGCCTGTTGGAATACATCCTGGGTTACTAAAAGACTTGGTGGGAGAATTAGCAAATGCACTAGTGGTAATTTACCAAAATTCGGTTGACTCTGTGGTGAGTCCAGCAGATTGTAAAACAGCAAATGTGACGCCACTGTTTAAAAAAGGAGGTAGACAAAAGCAGGTAACTATAGGCCGGTTAGATTAACTTCTGGAGTAGAAAACATGCTTGAATCTATCATCAAGGAAGATATAGTGAGACATCTGGATATAAATTGTCCCATTGGTAAGACACAGCATGGGTTCATGGGGGGAAGGTCATGTTTGACGAATTTGGTGGAATTATTTGAGAACATTACATGTGCAGTGGACAACGGGGGACCTGTGGATGTGATGTATCTGGATTTCCAGAAGGCATTTGACAAGCTGCCGCACCAAAGACTGCCACATAAAATAAAGGTGCACGGTGTTAGGGGTAATGTACTAGCATGGATAGAGGATTGGTTAATTAACAGAAAGCAAAGCATGGGGGTAAATAGGTGTTTGTCTGGTGGTGATCAGTGACTAGTGGTGAGCCTCAGCGATCAGTGTTGGGACCGCAATGTTTACGATTTACATATATGATTTGGAGTTGGGGACCTAGTGTAAAGTGTCAAAATTGGCAGATGACACTAAGATGGGTGGCAGAGCAAAGTGTGCAGAGGACGCTGGAAGTCTGCAAATGGATAAGTGAGTGGGGGAGGGTCTGGCCGATAGAGTACAATGTTGCTAAATGTGAAGTTATCCATTTTGTTAGGAATAACAGCAAAATGGATGATTATTTAAATTGTAAATATTTCAGCATGCTGCAGTGCAGAGGGACCTGGGTGTCCTTGTGCAGGAATCTCAAGGAATTGGTTTACAGGTGCAGCAGGTAATTAAGAAGGCAAATGGAATTTTGTCCTTCATTGCAAGAAGGGTGGAGTTTAAAAACAGCGACGTTATGTTGCAGCTTTGTAAGGTGCTGTTGAGGCCACACTTTCAGTACTGTGTACAGTTTTGGTCTACTTACTTCAGAAAGGATATACTGGCACTGGACGGGGTGCAGAGGAGATTCACGAGGTTGATTCCGGAGTTGTCAGGGTTGGCTTATGAGGAGAGACTGAGTAGAGTGGGGCTACACCCATTAGAATTCAGAAGAATGAAGGGAGATCTTATAGAAACATATAAGATTATGAAGGGAATGGATAAGATAGAAGCAGGGAAGTTGTTTCCACTGGTGGGTGAAACTAGAACAAGGTGGCATTGCCTCAAAATAAGGAGAAGCAGATTTAGGATTGATTTGAGGAGGAACTTCTTCGCACAAAGGGTGGTGAATCTGTGGAATTCCCTGACCAGTGAAACAGTTGAGGCTACCTCATTGAATGTTTTTAAGGCAAGGGTAGATACATTTTTTGAACAGTAAAGGAATTATGGGTTATGGCGAGCGGACGGGTAAGTGGAGCTGAGTCCACAAAAATATCAGCCATGGTCTTATTGAATGGCGGAGCTGGCTTGCGGGACCAGATGGCCTACTCCTGCTTCTAGTTCTTATGTTCTTATTATTCCTAAAATCTATGGAAATATAAGTTTATTTATTAGTCACAAGTAAGGATTACATTAACACTGCAATGAAGTTACTGTCAAATTCCCTTTTCGCCACACATCGGCGCCTGTTTGGGTCAATGCACTTCGCCAGCAAGTATTTCAAACTGTGGGAGGAAAGTCGAGCACCTGGAGGGAACCCACGCAGACATGGGGAGAAAGTGCAAGCTCCACACAGACCTAGGCCTGGAATCGAACCCGGGTCCCGGGTGCTGTGGGGTAGAAGTGCTAATCACTGTGCCACTATGCCGCTCATAATTCAAATTTACATGATTAATGTATGTTTTATTTTTCTGTTTTAAAAAAAAACTAATTATGCACCTCCTAACTCTGCCTTTCCACGTTTTATAAATGCAATTTAGACGTTATGGCAGGAGAGAGCCACGTTCCTATTATGGGATCTTCCCATCCAGTTATAACATCAACTGCAATTGTAGAAAATTGGGCTTTCTTCCTGAATTGAAAAAAAAATGGAGAATTGGTGAATGGATGTTGAGCAATAACAGACTTAAACTGCTGGACAGGCTGCAGAAATGGCTGATCACAACAAACTGGTCCCCAGAACTATTTTTCATTCCACCAACATGTCAGCTTTAAAGAATAGAAGGTGATAATATAAAAGGAAAACAAATATTCAGGAAAGAGATTGAATAGTTGAGACTGATCACCCGATTTCATCTCGCATCAAAAATTAAGATGCTGAGTTTGGAAGAGACATGCTGAGGCGAAGGTGTCTCCATTGCAATAAATTGGGACGTATTCGGGCTCGTGGTTTGAAATTAATGGAAGCACAGTTACAGTAGTGGGAAATGAAACATCTGATAACGAAATCTTCGTTAAATACGTCGCAGTTGTGCAAGTGAAACGTGTTATTTCAATATGAATGAGCAAGGGGCATAGCTCTCAAGATATTGCAAATAATTAATCCAGCACTGGTGAAAGGGTACCAGGCTACGAGATTCTGGACGTTTTATAATCAAAGGAGAAGAGTTCATTTACTTATCTAACGAAGTAATTAAGCAAATTAAAATGTTGATATTCATTGATGGTAGATGATAATACAGTTTTTAGTCCAAGAAGCTTTATGAAGGACAACGGATTATTGAGAGCCATTAATGAAAACGACGGTGGTGTTTCTTTGTGTGAAGTTAATTTACGAAGTGCTTCTGCAAATTACTTTGGCAAAGTGGGAATTGTTCCTAAATTATCGATTGGAGGATTTGTTTTCATTCCAGGCAACAATTTGACTTACGGAGGCAGTAATGCGATGAGAATTAGATTGCATCAGGCAGTTGGTCATTGTATTCTTAACAAAGGTCTGCAAACTACAGGAGAGAAGAAAAAAAAACGAATACACATGCTGATGACAAGGAATTCAGGGAAAACGCATCAAAACTGAAAATCTACATTTACGTATGAAAGAGGAGTTTACAAATGAATAAAGAGAACTGATGAGAATAATTGAGAATTTCCCACTGAAGGTGGAACATTTCTTAAAGACATTTGGAGTGTCTAGACAAAAACATTGAAAACGCAAACTTCGTAAATGCTAATGTGCAGATCAAAATTTTCGAACTCCTAGCAACGTAAGTTCTTATGAAGTACTAAGCAAAAATGTTTGGAAAAAGAAAATGAGTTTCTGATTAATCAGAATAATTGATTAATGGAGAATTAAATAGCTAAGCAAACGAATGGTTAGAACTTCGTCTGGCAAATGACAATGAGATTTCCGAACTTGTGTATAAAATGGAAAAAGTAAAGAAGGAGTTGTATGGCATGTAGTTTGGAAATTCAAAATGTATTCCTTTGAATAAAACTCATTGGCGCATCGTGATCGCGTTGAGCAACGATCTGACACAAAAATAACGCTCATTTGCAAACTCAGTAATGGACAATGAATAAAACGACTGAAGTACATGCAAAACTGGAACGTACGGGTTGTCAAGGAGAAGTGCTGAAATTACAAAGGGATCTTTTTGAGTCGACGATCAGAGATTGTGATTTCAAAATGCCTGCTAGGATTGTACTAGTTGGAAGAACGGCTCGTGAACAGTTTGCCAATGATGATTCAAACTCGACTGAGGACTGGACTATGGCAGCCCATAAATTTTGCAAAAACTTTCAATGATTGGGAAAAAAAAGCTCTGAAACTTCAAAGAGAGGAGTTGATTGGCATGGTCAATGATCAACATAATTCAACATAACTCATTTGAAATGAGATTGGGTGAAACAACATCATCACGAAAATTTCAAAAAAAAGAAAGTAAAATAACATTTTCAGGAACATGAGAAGCATCTTTACAGCATTCCTGAAACAGCAAAAATAGATTTTAACGATAGAAGGATTGGAATTTTAATGCAGAAAATGTGAAATGCAAATTTCCCATTTGTGGACTTAGCACGTAGGCTTAAGAATGGAACTATACCAGCCAGTAATGAAATTGAATATTGCATTTTAACAGAAATCAAAAACTACATTTTGAATTGAAAACTTAAAGTCTGAAATAAAAGTAAGGCAGGACTTGAGTTATGATAATTTCACAATGTATGGAGTCTGATAATGCTGTTTGAGCTATTGTATTTTATGTTGTTACCTCATTGAAAAAACATAGCTTTTCATGTTTACTTGTGAATAAAGCAATCTACAGTTGCATAATTTTAAGACATATGGCTATATATGTGTTATGCTAAATTTGTGTAAAATTTCTTTCTTTCAAAGGGAAAACAGCGTTTGTCATCGACCATTTATATTTGAATTGGTAAACATTAGAAATAAGGTATAGCTTTAACTGCATTACTTTAATGTTTCTGTGCCAGGAAAGAAAAAGACAGTTAGATTCATGTTGGGCAAAGGGGTTTGCAAGCCTGGGATTTGGATGGGTTCCAGCTGCGTATCTATCGTGGTCAGTCAAAAAAATGTAAGTCATACCAATGTGGCCTTCCTTAGAAATAGGAGTACTTCTTCCCAGAGGTAAGGATTTTCTGATGTTATTGTTCTTATTTATACCTGGTGGTCGGGCGTTTGGAGATGTGGAGAAACCAAGAAGTAAACTCTGAGAGCTTTGCTAGAATCAGTTGGTTTTAGAGAGCAAAAGAGGGAATATTTCTGTCAACGTTGCGAGAAGAAAAGCCATACTATGCAGTAATGACTATCTGCATTCAAGCACACAACAGAGCAAACTGGGAACAAAAACGGATTACTGTCCAACAAAGTCACAGAGAGTCGAACAGGGAATGGAACCTGAGAGCCCAGGAAGGCAACTGAAGTTGTGCTGAGGTTCTCGAGACATTACTGCAGTTTCTGAGGTAGAACATGAAATAATCAAGTACGTATGTAGCTGAAACTCGGAGTTTGTGTCGGGGGCTTTCAGAGAAATAAATCGAAAATGTGCTGCCTTAACATTCTGCAATGGATTGTCTGTTATAAGTGGAGGTAACGCTCTCTTGCCAGTGTCATTTGTTAACCTAAGCTAAACTTGCTTTGATTTCATTTGATTTTATTTATTATTGTCACTTGTACTAGAATACAGTGAAATGTATTGTTTCTTGCGCGCTATACAGGCCAAGCATACCATACAGAGAGACGGAATGGAGACAGTGGAGAATGTAAGCGTTACGTTCATAGATAGGATGTAGAGACAAATCAAATGAGTCCGAGGTAGGTCCACTCAAAAGTCTGATAAGAGCGTGGAAGGATCCGTTTTTGAGTCGGTGGTTACATGATCTCAAACTTTTGTATCTTTCACGATGCAATTATGTGGAAGAAAATATGCCCGGCGTGTATGAGGTCCTTGATTATGCTGGCTGCTTTTCCGAGACAGCAGGAAGTGCAAACAGTATCAATGGGTGGGAGCTTGGTTTGACTGATGAACTGAGCTTCACTTACGAAATTTTGCAGCTTCTTGCAGTCTTCGACAGAGCAGGAGCCAGACCAAGCTGCGATACAACCAGAGGGAATGCTTTCGATGGTCCATGTGTCGCAGTTGGACTTTGGAATGGAAACCACTAAGGGAAAGCTGCATTGTGAGAGAGCATTTGAAAGCGTGTTTTGGAAGTTGAATTCAGAAACTCCCATATGACAAGAATCTGGGGAAAACAGGATTAATTATGTTGCTCCTGCCGTGGAACACAATCAGGCCTGTTATCACAATGCAACAAGTATATCAACGTCAGTTAGTTCTGTGTGAATTTCAGCTAAGTTCTGCAGGAAAACGTCTCTGAAAATCTTTGTACATACGTTTGATCGCAGAGAATTAAAAACAGCTTTACAACATTTGCGTCACTGTATAAAGCCTTATTTTTTAAAAAAACGATAACTTCCAGGATTCTGAAGTACAATAATAATCATTTGATTTACGGTGGTGAGTGGTAGTGCTTTTGACAAGGTAATCTTGGGACGGAATCTGAAGTTCTCGCATGTGAATATGAAACACTTATCAATGAGGTTAACACCGGATTTGACACACCAATGAATATAATTTACCGCATAAAGATGACTGTGGTGTATATTAAACGTTTTCCGTGCTATCCCAGAATTTCTAGGTTGAACCTTTGGCTGCAATTTAAGTGAACACTCTTGGCTGCAGGACGTGATGCCGTATTTTAGCCTTCGACATAAACATCATTCTTCATTTCGATTTCTTTTTTTTTTATTTCTTGAAAGCAGCATAAATTCTAGCAGATCGTTGCCATAGTGCAATATAATTTAAAGTAATTATTTATTGTACGTGCAAACTATTTTTTTGTGATTAATTTACTGGAAAATCTCTATCCCTGTGCATTTCCGAATACTGCTCTTGTCTGCTGGATTTGACGAGGACAGAGAGAAAATGGTAGAAACGTGAATAATATGCCAGGAAAACCAGAAGGCACCAAAAGTAGTTTTCCCAAATCCCTGGGAATGTCGAAGAAAGTCATAGGTTAGGATAATTGCGAACTTTGGAGGACCATTAATGGATTCCATGTTTTTGTTTCTTGTTGAAGCCCATTCCAAGTGAATGAAGATGCAGTGAATAACGTCCACGGAATTGCAAACCACGGTAAACTACGGCAATATTTTAGCAACCGTGGAATGCCAGAAGTTTTAATGAGGGAGAACAGAATTCCAGTCACCAATAGGGAATTTAAGACATCAATAGAAACAAACGGAATACAACATGTCCGCATGACCCCTTACCACCCATCATTGACGAACTCGCGGATTCGACTATCCAAATTTTAAAAGGGAGCGAAAAGAAAAAAAATCGGACCAGAGTTTCTGTGGACACCAAAACGGCAAGTTTCCTCTTCAGTTTGTGAATGATGGATGACACGTGTAACCCAAGCCCAGTTATTTATGGACTGGCGCCTATGGAAAAGGCTGAGCCTTACATGCTCAAACATAAGAAGAAGGGTTGAAGAGATGCAAAAAGCGCTAAAAGAGGCCATGGTAAAATAAAAGCGAATAGAGTATTTTCGGAAGGACACATGATCATTGCGAAATTTTGGAGGCAACACCCAATGGACAGGAGAAATTCTCTTTGAAACAGGGTTAGTGTCCTCAATGGCAAACGTTGGAGACACGGTGCAAAGAACAGTTGCACCACCTCAAACGTCGGGCACCATCTAACTCTGCGAATATGTTATCGGAGAGATCAAGTACATGGAGGGAGGAAATACCAACTTTGCCAACGGGAGGCCCCGAAACACCTTATGAGACATCCGGCTCTGAAATGCAGAAGGCCAGCAAGAAGTCATCGGTAAGGAAAAACAACCTCCAGTAATACTTCGCTGATGGTCAATAAAGAGGCACTCGCTGATACGATGTACACCACCTGACCAGGCAGAGCATGAATTTGGAAAAAGTCTAAGGGGTAAAAGACAAAGACGACCCTGGCGCCCAAGGAGTCAGGACTCGAACTCGGAGGCGGAGCGGTGTGATAACCCCCATAATATGCATGGGGAATGACCAATTGCCCTCCCAGTTGGGCTCGTTGAATGCACTCTCCCTGGGGTTTGGAAATTAGCCAACAGGGCTAATTGCTCAATACAGGGCTCGTATAACGGTTCCTGTATTGAGCAAGACCCGGATGGTCCATTAACCTTTAAATCGCGGTTCGGACCTGTTGTCTTCATCTCAAGCTTGTGGTTATTTTTTAATTTTAACCTGTGCACGGTTCGTTCACAGCCGGCTGCTGAATTCATTATAATAGTCCATAAACCAGCTAGTTTGACAATACGTCCTACAGCATAATCTGCAATCTATCCTCATCTCATCTGTAAATGTGGATACGGTGCAATTTGTCGACAGTCGTCTCACTGATATTAATCATACACAATTCAGGCGAGAGCACAGGCTCTTGTTTGACGCAGTCGTCATAACCGACAAATCATAAGAAAAACATTTATGCATCTTGGAATTTCTCTTTCAGACAACCATTTATCTATTCATGGCAGTATGTTACCCAGAACAGCACGAGCTTTTATTTTGCACAATGGCGTTTTATGGCTCACTTTGTCAGATTTATTACAGATATCCAAGACCACACTACGTCAGTTTATCTACAGCGCTTGCTACTGCTTGAAATAAGTCCAATACATTTTTTCACAAAACCTTTCTGAATCTTCCTGATTAAATAAAGTTTGCTGAAATGCCCAGGTACGCATTCCTTACTGAGCAAGTCTATCTGAATCCCGACTCGTCTCTCAGGAAATCAACGGTACTTTTTAAGGTATTTATACATTTATTGATCAATATTAGAAATAGGATATTGTTTTAGGTCAGTTAAAAATTGTATATTTTTTTAGGAACGGTGTTTGAAAACGGTGTTCATATTTGTGGAGTTTGTCTCAGTTAAAAATGTGCTTCTATTCTGCTTCCAAACGTTACACTGAGAAAAGAATATAAATGCTTGGAGAACGTTCATATCAACAGCCATCGCTCAGGTAACATGGCTATTTGTTTGAGTTTAGCTTTTAGCTGGATATATTGCAGTTGAAACAAAGGAGCTGCGGTGTGAACATCCCTCAGTTCTGCGAGACACAGGTTGGACAGGAAATGGGGCTGCAACATGACAGACCTGACAAAGAACAGCGAAGGATCAGACATCAGGGAAATAGGATGGAAAAAAAAAAGACATGGAAAGACAGGAGTTAAGCGAACAGAGACCAAGAGGTCGAACAATGTAGTATTCAGGTGAATTGAAAGGGAAACGCCATTGGACTGTTCTGAGTTTCGGTAATTTGTGAGGCGCTGCTACCTCACAGTTCCTGGGACCGAGTTCGATTATGGCTTCTGACATCTTTGTGAAGTTTGCAGGCTCTCTCCCGGGTTTTTGCTCCTCAGTCCAATTCTGCGCAGTATTGGTCTATTGGACATGCCTTGGTCTCTCTGTGAGTGTGAATGTGTGCCCTTTGATGGACTGGCGTACTGTACTGGGTGAATGCTGCCTAACGCCCAGAGACTGCTCCAACTCCCTGCGACACTGAATTGATATATGCGGTAACTGAGTGTACAGCTCGGTTCCTCAATGTTAAGTGGATAAGCAAATGTCAAAGGTGTATCAAACGTTTGTTGCCATTGATATTTAAATCAGTTGTGAAGAGTATGTGCACACGTCAATGTTAAGAACTACTGAGTAGGGATACTTAAAACATGTAAACGAATACTTGATGGAAGAAGGCAAGGGAAACCATTGTTTAGAACAACTGTACCTTTTGGAAATGGAATTTGACATCATGCAAATGGAAGATGGATTTCAGTGTCATCATTTGGTTCATGGTATACAAATTAACTCGGGGAATTATGAGGAGAAATCCACAGAAATTCACTGACGTTCAGTTTAAAATGTGCCTGCCCACAGCCAGTCTGTGTGCTTTAAGGAATGTCTTACAGAGGTCATTATAAGCTATGATATATTCTGTTTCTGTGTTATAGTGAGTATGTTGGTGAAGTTGAGAAGGAGTAAACTGTATCTGTTAAAATACTTAGCGATCCTGTGAAACTGATGATCAATACCTCCCCACCACCATCGCTCCCCTCCCCCCACCCACTCCCCCCCCCCCCCCCACCCCCGCCACCCCCCAGCCCCACCGCCCGAAGAAAATACGTTGTATTTTGAGTGAATTTTACTTCCGGTACAATTACAGCATCAATCTTGTTCGTAGTAATAAACGTCATGATAACAGCCGATTGTTTTGTGCCCGCCCCCCCCCCCTCCCCATCAGTTTATGAATAGAGCAGAGTTATCTATATAGAAAGGCAGAAACTTTCCAGAATCAATCGGGTTTTGGAAAATTAGCAACACCTCATCAGCTGCCGCATTAGCCAACGACAACAAGACACGAGAAAGAAAGAAATCTGGGCATCATCCTGACCCAAATCAGATTGCTCAGTACTGCTTTCCTTGTGGTTGCAAATTCTCCATGTTTCTCATTCTCTTACCTCCAGATTCATACCACTTGCTGAATTTTTTTTGTCCCCCAAAGGAAGGGGGACGCAAAATATGTGTCTGTTTCATCCGCCATTTCCATATGTCTGTTACTAGCGTCCTATTTTCAGTCTCAGCAGCTTACTTGCACTTTATTTCATCTTGCCTGTCGAAACGTTTGTCATACATTTTATATTCCAAGCTGGCATCATAACATATTCGGACTTCTTGCTCTTGATTGACCATTTGTTTAATATCTACGGTTCTTTACATTTCGACTATATCATCTGAAGGCCGTTCATCTTTCCGACGTTATGTGGCTTTATATTATGCCTGATAGTGGCTGGTCGTTTTTGATTTGCTTTCTTCATTAACAGTACGAATTTACTTACTCCAAGTACGGTGAAATATCTTTTTCAATGTGCCCCATGATTTCTCTATTGGTCGACAATCTGACCACATGTCACAGCTCACTTCTGGTAGCGCATTCTGTTCCCATTAACAAATGATAAGTACAACGATTTCTAATGAAATAGAATATTATTTTTTAAAAGCAGCATTAAAAGGAAATTGCACGATCTGGCAATGATTATCCTAGAAAACTGGGATACGTAGATGTGAAAGAAGTCTACGCTTGATAATGGACTCTGTCGTACGATTAGATCATGCAAATCATGTGTGAAAAATAACAGCTTGAAACTGTAGAAGTATCGAAAGGAACTGGGCAGAGTTACAACCCGGGATCAGCTGACGCATCGTAAGTGGCAAAGACAAGCACGTACAATGTCTATGACCCTGTTTCCTACTGTTTGGCCTATCTTGATTTTATTTTTCATAAAATCTAGTTCGACCAAAAAGTAGGAAACTGGCTCATAGACAAATCAAACAACAGTATGAGATAGTCATATTCAACGGAGCTACCCATTCGCTACTTTTCCAGAAAATACGAACACTATTTATGTATATGTCCTTTCCAAAACTCACGATTGTCCAGCTGAGACAGCTGCATTCGATTAGTCGCTACATCGTGCGGATGGACTTTCGCTTAGTCCTCTACAACGACTCCGGACCACATGATACTTGGATGCATCAAGGTAAACTTGGGCAATGAATCTTCCTGATTATTAGAACAAACTGTCCTCCTCACCGCAGCCCCCACCGCCCCACCATCCCCCCCCCCTCCCCCCCGACCCGACAGTCCCCTCCACCCAAAAGCAAAAGACACCCACATACTGCAGCCTTGGAGCTTATGAATCACTACTCTTATATGTTGAACGGAATCTTCAGGAAGCAATGGAGTACCACGGGCTCAGAATATACTCTGATTTAGGACATCAATGACAATCGCAAAGAGTGGCTTTGGAACAATACTGAGCTGGATGGCGGAGTCCAAATTCATGGTGAGGGAACTAACTAGTAGTAAAAAAGTATACTTGTCCTCATCCTCACAAAACCGCCTGCTATAGATGTAGATGGGCATGGAGGTAAACGTAGAGATGGCCACAGCATAATATTTTTAGATTCAAAATCTGGGTTCTGCACTGACAACCAGCTCCAGGTGGTTGTCTGGCACGACTTACCATCGGGCATACATGGTCAAATTTGTTTTGCTGCCTTGAGGATATATTATTCTCTGAAAACTGTTTTTTGGATTACATCGATGTTAAAACAACATGGTAAATGCTTCGCTAATTGCTTTTTGTATAATATTTCAACTGTGTGCTTAAATAAATAAGAACCATAAAGGGTGTAGAGACGCAGAGGGACCTGGGTGTGCAAGTCCACAGATCTTTGAAGGTGACGTCACAGGTGGAGAAGGTGGTGAAGAAGGCATATGGCATGCTTGCCTTTATAGGACGGGGCATAGACTATAAAAGTTGGGGTCTGATGTTGCAGATGTATAGAACGTTGGTTCGGCCGCATTTGGAATACTGCGTCCAGTTCTGGTCGCCACACTACCAGAAGGACGTGGAGGCTTTGGAGAGAGTACAGAGGAGGTTTACCAGGATGTTGCCTGGTATGGAGGGGCTTGGTTATGAGGAGAGATTGGGGAAACTGGGGCTGTTCTCCTTGGAAAGACGGAGGATGAGGGGAGACTTAATAGAGGTGTATAAAATTATGAAAGGCATAGATAGGGTGAACGGTGGGAAGCTTTTCCCCGGGTCGGTGGTGACGTTCACGAGGGGTCATAGGTTCAAGGTGAAGGGGGGGAGGTTTAACACAGATATCAGAAGGACATATTTTACACAGAGGGTCGTGGGGGCCTGGAATGGGTTGCCGGGCAAGGTGGTGGAGGCGGACACACTGGGAACGTTTCAGACTTATCTAGACAGCTATATGAACGGAGTGGGAATGGAGGGATACAAAAGAGTGGTCTAGTTTCGACCAGGGAGCGGCGCGGGCTAATTGTTCTTTGTTTCTCGTTTCAAGGCTTCATTCTATGATCATCTTGCTGGTGCCAGTACAGAGCGAGACTGCGGATAGTTGGGAACCTGTCTCGGGGGCAGGGAATTCATATGGTGTTCGTGGAAGTGGAAATGAATAGGGTTGGGAAGCATTTTCCGATCAGGGCCATTGTGATCTCCTGGACTCGTTTCGATCGCCTCAGGGGGTCGGAGAGGAATTTCCCAGATTTTCTTTCCCCATATTGGCCCTGGGGTTTTCATTCTGGGTTTTCGCCTCTCCCTGGAGATCACATGGTCTGGAATGGGGGGGGTGGGGGTGAGTTACTAGGTTGTGATGAACAAAGCATCGTAGCTGTGAGGGACAGCTCGGTGGATAGGATATTAGTATGTAGATAGGCTGGACAATTGGGCGGGGATCCTGGATTCAGGATTCAATCCTGGACCGGGGAGCGGCGCGGGCTTGGAGGGCCGAAGGGCCTGTTCCTGTGCTGTATTGTTCTTTGTTCTTTGTTGTTCTTAAACTTTGTTTCATTAAAAGCGTCCTCATGGGTCACTTGGATCACACATGGAATGGAACTTCTTGTGCTCAGCAATTCCAATATCAGTGTCAAACTTAGGGTCTAGGAAACTTCAAAAATTCCTTGGAGCTTTTGGCATGGGCCTGAACATTTGGGAACTTATTGTGGGAGTTACGTATATATTCCTTTTTTGGTTTGGAATTTCTTGACTCAAAAATACTGAGCGGCCAGTCTATTTTTATTCCATTTTCAGATGTTGCCTTCGGTTAAACAGGGAGTGCCTTTCAACGGCGAAAACTAAGTGTGGAAGAAGTCACTCAGGGTTGTTTGCAAGAGTTGACTAAAGCACACCTTTTGGAATTGGCAAACAGGGTCAGCTGAAATTACCTGAAGGGGCGAGGAAGGCGTAGATTAATGCGATGTTAGCTAGGCATGTAACGTTTCCAGATGCACAGTCAGAATAATTGAAAATGGGTAAATTTCAATTGCAAATTGAACAGCCAGAATTAGAAGCACAAAAAAGAGAAGGTTAAAAAAAGAGAGGGAGACAATTGCAGCAGAAAAAATAAGGGAAATAAAGGAACAAAGAATATATTAATTGAAACTGTGTGAATAACAGGCAAGGGAAGGAGAAAGGGAAATAATAGCCCTGTCAGAGGAAAACTAAAAAGAGGGAGAAAATGAACGTCAGAAACTGGCACTGAAAACCGAACATCAAGTTAAAACGATGGAGGTACAGTCGGGAAGTGGTGATGATGAAAATGAGGAAGAGCGAACCCATCATCGTCAAATGCCTCGTTAGGATTCGTTTAAATACGTGCAAATCCTTAGATGGTTTAATGAAGAGACTATATAAGCCTTTTCATCGCATTAGAGTAAGTAACTAAACAAATGAAATGCCTGCAGACCATGCAGCTATTATTGAGACAAACAAAGTTGGCAGGTAGGGCGAGTGAGGTGTTTGCATCGATATCAGAAAGTGTGTATGGGGATTATGGCGATTTAAAAAACAAATTTATGTGCGTTGAACTAGTGCCAGAAGCCTAAAAACGATAGTTTTGAAATCCAAGGAAGGAAGCTAGTCAAATGTACGTATAATTTGAAAGGATTCAACAAAGTATTTTGACAGTTGGATAAGGGCCTTTTGAAGGATTTAAAATTCAATTAGCGAAATAATGAGATCTCATGTGGCAGAAGAGGGAGTAAAGACTGCCAGATTAGCAACAGAAATAGAAGATGATTATTGGTTTGGAGTTTGCACATTCTCCCCCTTGTCTGCGTGAGTTTCCTCCGGGCGCTCCTATAATCCAAAAATGTGTAGATTTGGTGGCTTGGCCATGCTAAATTCCTCCTTAGTGCAAGGGGGACTAGCTGGGGTAAATACATGGGGTTGTGTGACGGGGGCCTGGGTGTATATGTGATTGGTGCAGACTCGATGGACCGTTTGGCCTCGTTCTGCACTGTAGAGATTCTGCGGGATTCTATGAGTTGGTTTATAAATCGAAATTTGATTTCTGACATCATTTTCAGCCTGTGTGGCAAGGGGTTGGTGGGAAACTGGAAAAATTATAGATAGGTAAGTGATAATGGCAAAAGGGACCTCATGGGAGTCAATAAATACAATATACCTCAGGTTCAAAAAGAAACGCATGACGGTGGAAGACAAGTCCCTCACCTCAGATTTTAGTCATTGTCAGAAAGTAGGACACGCAGATTCGTATTGCAGGTGGTTTACGAGAAGCACTGGGAAGACAGACGTGGTAAAACAGGGTAAGCCACTCAACGTTGATTAAGGAAACATCATTTGAGGCTAAAGGTGTGTACTGATGCATACACAAATACACACACAGACAGGAAACCAAAAGGTTTTGAAAAATGAAGAAATCCTTGCATGTGGATGGTACATTCTTTTTCATAAAGGTGAACATGTGCCGATTCTGCGCCTTTAAGAAATATATTTTAATCAGGTTTCTCTACAAGACGTTTCCAGCAGTCCCCTGCATTTTATGAGAGACATTTTGTTTGCAACTAATATCCTGTATTGTCACTGAAGCAGTATAATTGATACAAAATCTGTACCGAACTGAACTGAGGCGGTGTTCTGTTGTTCTAGTGTTCCCCTTAGATTGAAGAGTAAAACTTGATTGGGATTATTGACACGACAGGTTATATTACTGGGGACAGATAGGCTTTCACAAAAAGCTCAAGCTTAGTTGCTTTTTCAGATGGTGTTTGCAGTTGTAGGGAGAGAGTAGACTTTCTCTCTTGCTCACTCTGGTGTTGGAGATTCTACTGTCTGAATGCTGTTATTTTGGAAGCTGCATATCTGCCTGTATTTGTTGTCTGAAGACTGGAAGCTACTGGAGACTCGGTTTAATAAAGAGTTTTGTTGCCCTGACGATATATTCTATACTGAAAACTCTGAAAACTGGATTTATGTTAATAAGTGTTAAAAGCTGTAAAACTGGTATCACATGAGCATACATGTTTTAGTCACAACTGTT
Source organism: Mustelus asterias (assembly GCF_964213995.1). Taxonomy (NCBI): domain Eukaryota; kingdom Metazoa; phylum Chordata; class Chondrichthyes; order Carcharhiniformes; family Triakidae; genus Mustelus; species Mustelus asterias. The sequence continues at coordinate 94,076,957 of NC_135816.1, forward strand.
TCTGAAGAAGGTTGCATATCTATGGGATATTGCTTTAAAATGGAACAACATATATAGATAGCTGTTACGAACTATACTATGCCATTTTTAAGTTTTGTAAATTGGTTCAAGGTATGCTAATTATTTTGCTCTATTCTAACTGTGCCCTTAAATGCACGTTTTTGGCTAAAAGCTTCCGAGAGAGTGAATTGAAAGATTACTGGAGTTAAACGTCTTGTGCTCACTAATACTAAATCAAGCGACAAACCTAAGGTCCAGGTTAACTTCACAAAACACCTTGGGTTCTGACTGGGCCTTAACGCTCGCCGCAGAAGCTTCCAGAACTATTGTGCTGTTCCAGCATTTTCTGTTTGTATTATTATTATTGTCATTAAATTGCACAATTTTTCAGTACATGTTAATTTTTTTTGTTATGTTGAGCTGCTTTTCATTCTGGATCTAGGGAGTCTGAAGAAGCTGTGTTGTGGGTTAAACGTTTTATTTCATTCGATAGATCTAACGCCACACCTAGCCATATCGGTTTATCTGGTCTCCTTCCGATGTTCGCCAGAACATTTCTCGACATTAATTAAACACAAGCTCTTAAAAATGCATGTTAATATTTCAGGCGAAGATTTGATACTTTTCCAGGATCAACTGGCAGCAATCTCGTAATCCTATTTATTGTTCAATTGAGTGCAAATCGGAACTTAACTCAGCAGAGGGAATCAGCCTCATGTCCTCTATTTGAACGTTATTATCTACATAAAACTTGTTTATTACGCGGTTAAAAAAAACAGAGATGGACAAGGACACGTGTCACATTTTGTCACATCTTGTTCATTTGAAACATAGGCCAGGTGGAACTGTAATTCATAAAACTTGATTTACCGCTTACATTTAAATACGTTAGTGTATTTTCTTTTCTTCATGTCTTTTTTTTCTTCAACTATGGAAATTTATCACATTGCGACAAGAAATTAACCCACTGGAAGGAGACAGTCATTGCATTCATCGAGCCTGATCAAACGTACAGACCAACCCTGACTTATTTCTAACAATAACTCAACCATCCTAATTTTTCGCCAACCACTAATAATAACTATGTGGGGAAAAGGGTCTTCCTTGTCAGCTTTTAAGCATTTAGTTAGCAAAGGTCAGGGATTACATTCTTGGTGGAAAGCAAAATCGAAATTTCTGTAGCAATTTGTGTGAAGACAGATAAAGCATATACTCTCTGATCAGGATCTGATTGTACAAATTGCACTAACCTGGAGTGCAATATTAGGTCCCTTGAATCGAAACGCATGCAGAAGCAACGCAAATGTGCAACTTGTGCACAAGCATGAATTCAAAGTAAGAACCGAACCCGGGTTCCTGGCACTATGAATCAGCAATACTAACAACTGTGACAACGTGCCATGCTTAACTAGATTGGAATCAATCTTTAGGAATCGCTATCTCTTTTTAGCTTGAGCTTCTGTTCAGTTTTTTAGTCCATAGCGTCATCATGCAATTATTGTTCAAGAGGACATTCGATAATTTCAGCCAACGATTTAGGCAGGTCGAGGGATCCAGGATATAAGTTTGCAGAAGAGTCAACCCCTGTCCTTGACCAACAGATGCGAGATTCCTGCTGCTTATGTGGAGGACATATGCAGGAAGAGGATGAACACATTAACCAGAACACGATTGTCCAGGGAATCGATCAAATGTTGGACGGTGAAAAGTCAAATGTAGTTGTATTTAGAGATTGTATAGTTAGCCGTGTATACACTGTTCTATGTAGTCAGCATGGAGGGTCTTCAAGGCTGTGTTGCCTGCCCAGTGCCATTATTTGGGACAGCTGCTCTGGGTTGGAGAGGCCTTGGGGGAGGGAATGGCGGGGTTGAGGGGGGGAGCGGGGGTGGGGGGTGGGGGGGGGGCGGTAAGTGGTGACAGTGCGTGGAGGCACGAACGACACAGGTAGAACGAGAAGGAGTATTATCTCGGGCGTTTGGGGAGCTGAGCACTCAATTAGGGAACACAAACTTCAGGGTTATAATCGTTGGACTTTATTTTCTGAGAAACGACCAAATTGGCAACGACATATAAAATTAGGGAGATGAATATATCGCTCAAAGATTGGTGTGGGAGATTTGGCACAAAATTGAGAGAGGGAACTTGAATCCAATATTCTGACAAGCCAGTCCAGTAAACATCAACAAAAAATGGAAAACAGAGCAAATCCAGCTATGTACACAACGTGAAATATCAAAGCTAAATGTACTATATCCGAATTTTTAGAACATTTGTAACAGGATAGATTAGTTGAAAGTAAAAAATGCAACAGGTGAGTTTAATGTATTAACCATTGCAGAAACGAGGTTAGAGGTTGACCAGAGCTGGGTACGCAACATTCCAGGTTATACATTATTCGAAAAGAAGAGGCCAAAGGATAAAAGAGGTGAGGTAGAGTTTCTTCATCACGGGAGGTTTCAGAGCAGTGTTATTTTGTGATATAATGGCAGTGGACAGTAATGTCGAATCATTTTGCTTTGAATAATGAATTGTAGGGGAAGGAATACAAGGCTGGAAGTAATCTTTAAAACACAATAAGTCAGAGCATAAATAGGGAAAATCAAGGGCGTGTTTGAAGTGAACTGCAATTATCATGGGAGATATTAATCTGCACATTGATTGGACAAATCAAACCAGCAAGTGTCGCAAGAATCTTTAGAGTACATCAGGGATTGCTTTTTAGAGCAGTACGTTTTTGAAAAGACAAGGGCACGGGTTACTTTACATGTGGTTGGTCGAGTGAAGAGGGATTCATAAGGGACCTTGTGGGGTTGGATCCCTGGCATTTAATGATCACACTATAGAATTCCAGGAAGAGTTTGCTGGTGAACACCTGAGGACCATAAACAGTTTCATCAAATTAAATCAGGGCAATTTTAATGGTATGAAAGAGGAGTGCTTTAAGTTGAACTGAGTAAACATGTTAAGATACAGGTCAGTAGGTGAGCAGTGGCAGATATTGAAACAGCTGGTCCAAAATGCTGAATAGGAGTTGATCACAATCACAACGAGGGATTCTGCGAGAGAGGAAAAATCCATGGTTAACCAAGAAGGTCAACGATAATGTTAAATTAAGGAACATGATATAAAAAGTGGCAAAGGATAGTGGCAGATTAGAAGACAGGGAATTGCTAAACAATCAGCAGCAACATAATAAAAACCTGATAAGAGGGGAGAAAAGAATTTGAGAGAAAACTTGCATGCAGCATGAAAACAAACAGCAAGCATTTCAATGGATATCTTATTAAGAAGCCGCTTGCTCAGAGAAATGTGGGTCAACTGCTGATGATGCAGGTGAATTTATAACAGCAAACAAATAAACGACGGGTATGCTGCATATTTTTCAATCAGTATTCACCGTGGAACACATTACAATTGTCCCTGAGTGATAAGATTATCTGATTGAGAATAACATAGAACAGCTTACCAAAATTCTAATCAGAACTTACAAAACTCTTCACTGGGTTTGGCAACTGAGTGCACATGGGTAGAACTGAGAAATAAGACGGGGGAAATTACTTTGATATGGGCCCCCAAATAGTGGGCTGGAAATTGAGGAACAAATATGTAAGGAGATTACGGATAGCTCCGAGGAAAACAGGCTGGTAATAGTCGGGGATTTTAACTTCCCCAACATTGACTGGGACAACCAGAGCATTAGAGGCTTGGATGGAGAGAAATTTGTTCAGTAAATTCAGGAGGATTTTCTCATTTTGTATGTGGCTGGCCCGACAAGAAAGGCGGCAACACATGACATCCTCTTGAGAAGTAAGGAGGGCAGGTGACAGAAGTGTTAGTGAGGAATCACTTTGGGACCGGTGACGATAATTACATTAGTTTTCAGATAGCTATGGAGAATGAGAGTTCTGGCCCCAAAAGTTAAAATTCTAAATTTGGTCAAGGTCAATTTTGATGGTATCAGGCAGGAACATTCAACAGTTAATTGGGGAGTCTATGGGAAAGCAAAGGGGCGCCTGGTAAGTGGGGGGGGGGGGGGGGCTTCAAAAGTGTGTTAAACAAGGTTCAGGATAAGCACACTATTCTTAGAGTGAACGGCAAGGCTGGTAGAATTAGGGAACCGTGGATGACTCGGGATATTGAGGCCCTGATCAAGAAGGAAGGGGAGGCTCATGACATGCATAAACAACTGGGATTACGTTGACCCTTTGAAGAGTATAGAGGATGTAGGAGGAGAGTTAAGAGAGAAATAAAGAGGACAAAAAGGGGACACGAGATTATTTCAGCAGAAAAGGCAAAGGAGAATCCAAATAGCTTCTACTAATATATAAAGGGAAAAAGAGTACCTAGGAAGAGAGTAGGACCTCTTAAGCATCAACAAGTTCATCTGTGTGCGGATCCACAATAGATGGCTGAGATCCTAAATGAATATTTGTCATCAGTATTCACTGTTGAGAAAAGCATGGATGCGAGGAAATTTTGGGAAATAAGGAGATAAGTAGTGATGTCTTGAGGAGTGCACATACAACAATGAAGGAGGTGGTGGAAGTCTTGCAGCAAGGTAAATAAATCTCCGGGACATGATGAAGTGTATCCCAGGATATTGTGGGAGGATAGGGGAGAAATTCCAGGTCCCCTAGCAGAGTTTTTTGACTTACCAACAGTCACAGGTGAGGTGCCTGAAGATTGGAAGGTGGCAAATGTTGTGCCTTTGTTTAAGAAGGGCTGCAGGGAAAAGCTGGGGAGCAACAGGCCGGTGAGCCTCACATCTTTCGTGGGTAAGTTCCTTGAAGGTATTTTGAGGGACAGAATCTACAAGCATATAGAGACACAAGGACTGATTAGGGACAGTCAGCATGTAGAAAATCATGTCTCACAACATAGAGTTTTTTAAGGGGTAACCAAGAAGGTAGATGAGGTTAGTGCAGTTGAAGTTGGCTACATGGACTTTAGCAAGGCTTTTGACAAGGTACCACATGGTAGGTTGTTGCATAACGTTAAATCTCACGGGATCGATGGTAAGCTAGCCAAATAGATACAAAATTGGCTTGATGGGAGAAGACAGAGGTTGTTTCTTCAAACTGGAGGCCTGTAATGTGCGGTGTGCCTCATGGATCGGTGCTGGGTCCACTGCTATTTGTCATTTATATTAATAATTTGTATGTAAATTTAATAGGCATGGTTAATACGTTTGCAGATGACACCAAGATTTGTGGCATAGTGGACAGTGAAGAAGGTATCTCGGATTGCAACGGGATCTTGTTCAATTGGGCCAGTGGGCTGATGAATAGAAGATGGAGTTTAATTTAGATAAATGCGTGGTGATGCATTTTGGTAGATCGAAATAGGGTAGGACTTACTCCGTTAATATAGGACATTGTGGAGAGTTATAGAACAAAGAGCTCTAGAGGTACAGGTTCATAAATCCTTGAAAGTGAAGTCACAGGTGGTTTCATTAGTCAGATCATTGAACTGAGGAGTTGGGACGTCTTGTTGAACTTATACAAGACATTGGTGAGGCCACATTTGGAATACTGTGTGCAGTTCTGGTCACCCTATTATAGAAAGGATATATTAAACTAGGAAGAATGCAGAAACGTTTTACTCGGATGTTACGACGACTTGATAATTTGAGATATATGGAAAGACTGGATAGACTGGGACTTTTTCTCTGGAGCATAGGAGACTGAGGGGTGATCCTATAGAGGTCTATAAAATAATGAGGGGTATAGATCAGATAGATAGTCAACATATTTTCCCTAGGTAGGGGACTCTAAAACTAGAGGGCATAGGCATAAGGTGAGAGGTGAGAGATAGAAATGGATCCAGAGGGACAATTGTTTCACACAGAGGGTGGTGAGCGTCTGGAACAAGCTGCCAGAGATAGTATTAGAGAAGAGTACAATTTTGTCTTTTAAAACGCGTTTACACATTTACATGGATAAGATGGGTTTAGAGGATATGGGCCAAAAATGGGCAATTGGGACTAGCTTAGATGTTGAAAAAGGGGCGGCATGGAATAGTTGAGCTGAAGGGCTTTACTCCATGCTGCAAACTCTATGACTCTGTGAGTCTACTTGCAATCATAGGGGAAAGTGTATTAGGGAAGCTCAATGTGCTAAAGGTGATCAAGTCACTCAATGAACTGCACTCTGGCCTTTTATGGAAATGGCTGCAGAGGTAGTGGATCCATTGGCTGAAAATTTTGTAACTTGCTAAATTTAAATATGGTACCAGAATATTGGAGAAAAAGCAAGGTAACGGCCTTACTCAAAAAGGATTAAAGGCGGAAGGCAGGGAATAATAACTGAGTCAGTTTAACATCTATTTTGGAAAATGGTGGAGTCAATAATCAAAGAACAAATAACTCATCATTTAGGAAAAATAAATGCAATCAAACCTAGTCTTTTTTTAAATGCAAGTTAAATAAAACTTCACAATTTTCGTGATTCTTTTCTGGATGTAATAAGGATTGAAGATAGAGGTGAACCTGTAAAGTAAAGGTAGGGAATTTAGGCTTTCAAGAGGCACTTGACATGGTGACACATAAGAGCCTGGTGTACGAAGTAAAAGCCCATGCAATTTCAGAAAATGGGTTAGCATGGATTGAAAACTGGCTGTGACATGGAAGCCATGACTTGGAGATGCCTCGGCAAGCATAGTAAGAAGTCTTACAACACCAGGTTAAAGTCCATAATAAACCTGTTGGACTTTTACCTGGTGTTGTGAGACTTCTTACTGTTACATGGAAAACAGAGAGGTGGAAGAAATAGATCTGTTTCAAAGTGGAAAGCTTTAACTGGTGGATTACAGCAGAAATCATTTTTTTCCCGCAACTGTTTACTGTTTATATTAATGACCTAGCGGAAGGAACAGAATGTGACATTTCAAAGTTTGTCGATGGTATGAAGATAAGTGAAAGAACATGTTGGAATGTGGATATGGATATTGTGATTCTGCACGAGATGCAGATGCATTGGTTGACTGTGCGAAAGCATGGCAAATGGTGTTTAATTTTGGGAAGTGTGCGGTCATGCACTTTGGTAGGAAGAATCCTGAGGCAGAATGTTATCTCAATGAGGAGAGACTGCAACTGAGGGGTGTACGGAGGAAGCAAGGTATTCCAGTAGATTGATCACAAAAAGCTAACAGGCATGTCCAAAAGTGGTAACGTAAGCATTTTGGCCTTCATTGCAAAGGATTTGGAGTATTAAAATTGGGAGGTTTTGTTGCAATTGTACAGGGCATTAGTGAACAATGGTACAGAAGTTTGCATTAACGTACCAGTCTTGCCCTTTCGCACTCAGCATAAATCATCCTGCTTGTTCCAGACAGGTCTCGAGCTGTCACTTATTGTGCATTAATCATTTACGGCTGTCGAGAGTTTTCGGGTTCCTTTTATGTCATTTGCAATTGCTGTTTCATTTTCTCAATGTGGATGTATCCTTTTCTGTTTTCCCCCAAAATTAATATAATTTTCCCTAATTTACACTTGCAAAGCCTTCCTTTCGAGATTTGCTCGCCATGTTATATTTTGTCTCATTAAACATGCACATGCGAACAAGAAGCAGATGTCGGAAATACGGGACTTTGTGCATGATCCATCATTTAAAATGTTTATTTTCCACCTGATATTGAGCTCAAATCTGAATCTCACCGACATCGTTTAACTTATGATCCCTTTGCTACCAAGGAAATATTCACTTCTTTCTTGAAAATAACCAAAGTCTCTGCTTTCATCAGCTTTTCAGGATTTGAGTTGCAAAGACACGATATTCTGAGGGACATAAACATCCTGATCTCCCCTTTAACTGCGTGAATAACCGTGACCCCTAATTGTAGATTCTCGCAGAAGTGTATACATTCCCTCCACATTCATGGTATAATGGTTGCTCAGTATATTTTCCGATGTTATCGCTACCAGGAGCACGTGCAATTTGGCAGAGACTTGAGCGAATTAAGGAAGTTACCACGTAGCCAATGGAATGGCGTGGGAAAGAAGTTTCCCGGTTCATGGAGCATTGGCATCAGTTTTGGAACAGAAGGGATCTGTACCGTTGGGATGGTCTTCACCTGAACCGATCTGGGACGTGTTTCTCGCGAAAAGGATAAATAGGGTGGTCACAAGGACTTTAGACGAGGAAGCTGGGGGGGGGGGGGGGGACGGAAGAGTAAAACTACTGGAAATAAAACGGTTAATAGAAAGCAAAGCAGAAGGTTAGCATGTGGGGGGAAGGTTACAACAATTTCGAAAATCAGGAAGAAAGTTAAAAGGAAGGACAACTCCGGAGATGTTATTAATGGAGGTATGTGAATTCAAAATGAAGGTACAGAAATTAGCATAAGGGCACTTTATCTGAATGCTAGTAACATTCGAAACAAGGTAAATAAGTTGACAGCACAAATCATCACCAATATATATGCTTTGGTCGCCACTACAGAGACATGTTTTTGGAACATTAAAAAATTAGAACATTACAGCGCAGTACAGGCCCTTCGGACCTCGATGTTGCGCCGACCAGTGGTACCAATCTCAAGCCCCTCTACTCTACACGATTCCAATATCATCCATATGTTTATCCAAGAACCAGTTGAACGCTCTCAACGTTGACGAGTCCACCACTGCTGCAGGCAGGGCATTCCACGCCCTTACTACTCTCTGAGTAAAGAACCTACCTCTAACATCTGTCCTATATCTCTCACCCCTCAATTTAAAGCTATGTTCCCTCGTGCTAGCCAACAACATCCGAGGAAAAAGGCTCTCACTATCCACCCTATCTAATCCTCTGATCATCTTGTATGCCTCTATTAAGTCACCTCTTAACCTTCTTCTCTCGAACGAAAACAACCTCAAGCCCCTCAGCCTTTCCTCATACGATTTTCCCACCATACCAGGCAACATCCTGGTAAAGCTCCTCTGCACCCTTTCTAACACTTCCACATCTTTCCTATAATACGGCAACCAGAACAGTTCGCAATATTCCAAATGCGGCCGCACCAGAGTTTTATACAGTTGCAGCATGACCTCCTGGCTCCGAAACTCAATCCCTCTACCAATAAAAGTTAACACACCGTACGCCTTCTTAACAATCCCATCAAACTGGGTGCCAACTTTCAGGGATCAATGCACATGGACACCCAGATCCCTCTGTTCATCCACACTACCAAGTATCTTACCATTAGCCCAGTACTCTGTATTCCTGTTCCTCCTTCCAAAGTGAATCACCGCACACATTTCCGCATTAAACTCCATTTGCCAACTCTCAGCTCAGCTCTGCAGCTTATCTATGTCCCTCTGTAACCTGTCACTTCCCTCCGCACTGTCTAAAACTCCACCGACTTTAGTGTCATCCGCAAATTTAATAATCCATCCTTCCACGCCCTCATCCAAGTCATTAATCAAAATGACAAACAGCAGTGGCCCCAAACAGATCCTTGCGGTACACCACTAGTAACGGAACTCCAGCATGAATATTTCCCATCAACCACCACCCTCTGTTTTCTTCCAGCTAGCCAATTCCTGATCCAAACAACTAAATCACCCTCAATCCCATGTGTCCGTATTTTCTGCAAAATCTTACCTTGGGGAACCTTAGCAAACGCTTTGCTGAAATCCATATACACCACATCAACCGCTTTACCCTCATTCACTTCTTTGGTCACCTTCTCAAAGAACTCAATAAGGTTTGTGAGGCACGACCTACCCTTCACAAAACCGTGCGGACTATCCCTAATCAAATTATTTCTTTCTCGGTGATTATATATCCTATCTCTTATAATCCTTTCCAATACTCTGCCCACAACAGAAGTAAGGCTCACCGGTCTATAACTACCAGGGTTGTCCCTACTCCCTTTCTTGAACAAGGGGACAAGATTTGCTATCCTCCAGTCTTCTGGCACTGTTCCTGCAGACAATGACGAAACAAAGATCAAAGCCAAAGGCTCTGCAATCTCCTCTCGAGCCTCCCAGAGAATCATAGGATAAATCCCATCCGGCCCAAGGGACTAATCTATTTTTACCCTTTCCAGAATTGCTAACACCTCCTCCTTATGAACATCAATCCCATCCAGTCCAACAGCCTGCATCTCAGTACTCCCCTCAACAACACTGTCCCTCTCCAGTGTGAATACCGACGAATAATATTCATTCAATGCCTCTCCTATCTCTTCAGACTCCACGCACAACTTCCCACTCCTGTCCTTGACTGGCCCTAATCTTACCCTCGTCATTCTTTCACTCCTGACATACCTATAGAAAGCTTTAGGGTTTTCTTTGATCCTACCTGCCAAAGACTTCTCATGTCCCCTCCTGGCTCTTCTTAACTCTTTCTTTCGGTCCTTCCTGGCTAACTTGTAACTCTCAAGTGCCCTAACTGAGCCTTCGCGCCTCATCTTAACATAAGTATCCTTCTTCCTCTTCACAAGAGATTCAACCTCCTTAGCAAACCACGGTTCCCTCACACGTCTGCTTCCTCCCTGCCTTACAGATACATATTTACCAAGGACGCATAGTAGCTGTTCCTTGAACAAGTTCCACATTACAATTGTGCCCATCCCCTGCAGTTTCCTTCCCCAACCTATGCCAGCTAAATCTCACCTAAAAGCATCATGTATTCCTTTCCCCCAGCTATAACTCTTGCCCTTTGGTATATACCTATATTTTTCCATTGCTAAAGTAAACGTAATCGAATTGTGGTCACTGTCACCAAAGTGCTCACCTACCTTCAAATTTAACACCTGGTCTGGTTCATTACCCAGTGCCAAATCCAATGTGGCCTCGCCTCTTGTTGGTCTATCTACATACTGCGTCAGGAAGCCTTCCTGCACACACTGGACAAAAATCGACCCCTCTAAAGCACTCGAACTATAGCTTTTCCAGTCAATATTTGTAAAGTTAAAGTCCCCCAGTACAACTATCCTGTTACTTTCGCTCCTATCCAGAATCATCTTTGCAAGATTTTCCTCGACATCTCTGGAACTTTTCGGAGGTCTATAAAAAACTCCCAACAGGGTGACCTCTCCTTTCCTGTTTCTAACCTCAGCCCAGAGTACCTCAGTAGACGAGTCCTCATCAAATGTCCTTTCTGCCACTGTCGTACTGTCCTTGACTAACAATGCCACACCTCCCCCTCTTTTACCACCTTTCCTGAACTTAGTGAAACATCTAAACCCTGGAACCTGCAACAACCATTCCTGTCCCTGCTCTATCCATGTCTCCGAGATGGCCACAACATCGAAATCCCAGGTACCAACCCATGCTGCAAGCTCACCCACCTTATTCTGGATGCTCCTTCCGTTGAAGTATACACACTTCAAACCGCCTTCCTGCCTGCCAGTACACTCCTGCGATTCTGAAACCTCATCCATGACCTCACTACTCTCAACCTCCTGTACCCCGGAGCTACAATTCAGGCACCCACCCCCAGCTGAATTAGTTTAAACCCTCCCGAAGAGCATTAGCAAATCCGCCCCCCCCCCCCAAGATATTGGTACCCCTCTGGTTCAACTGCAGACCATCCTGTTTGTAGAGGTCCCACCTACCCAAGAAAGAGCCCCCATTGTCCAGGTATCTGAATCCCTCCCTCCTGCACCATTCCTGTAACCACGTGCTCAACTGCTCTCTCTCCCTATTCCTCTCCTCACTGGCACGGGTAACAAACCTGAGATAACAACTTTGTTTGTTCTAGCCCTGAGCGTCCACCCTAACTCCCTGAACTTCTGCCTTACATCCCCATCCCTTTTCCTACCTATGTCTTGAGTGCCTATGTGAACCACAACTTGGGGCTGGTCCCCCTCCCCCTTAAGAATATCGAAAACACGATCCGAGACATCGCGGACTCTGGCTCCTGGGAGGCAACACACCAACCGCGAGTCTCTCTCGTTCCCGCAGAATCTCCTATCCGTCCCTTTAACTATGGAGTCCCCAATGACTAATCCTCTACTCCTCTCCCCCCTTCCCTTCTGAGCCACAAGGACAGACTCTGAGCCAGTGACCTGTACACCATGGCTTACTCCTGCTAAGTCGACACCCCCAACAGCATCCCGAAGTGTACTATCCCCAATTTCTATGACATTATTTGTTTCTTCCCCCTGTCCCTGTACCTTGGTGCTGTGGTCAGTTTCCTCATCCTCCCTTTCCCTCCCCTTCTGAGCTGCCGGGCCGGACTCTGCGCCGGAGGCACGGCCACTGTTGCTTCCCCCAGGTAGGCTGCTCCCCCCAACAGTACTTAAACAGGAGTACTTATTGGAGTACCAGGAGTACCATGTTTGCAGGATGGTTACGACTGGGAGTTAAATATCGAGGGGTATCAGACTGTTTGGAAGGACAGACAGGAAGTTAAGGGAGATCTGATGGATGATATCAGGGCGGTAGTAAGAGACGATGTTGGTTCTATGAAAAAAAGGTTGAATCCATTTGGGTGGAAATTAGACATAGTAATGAGCAAAAGTCACTGATCGGTGTAGTCTATAGGCCACCAAATAATAACAGCATGGTGGGGCGATATATAAACAAAAAACTAAGTAATGCATGTAAGACTGGTAGAGCAATCATCAGGGCGATTTTAATCCACACGTCGATTGGCCAAAGCCAGAGCCATGTCGGGCGTGGCAACCTTGAGGAGGAGTTGATAGAATTTGTCCACGACAGGTTCCTTGGACAGTATGTAATGGAAGCTACGATGGGGCTACAGAGTAGATTCACTAGGTTGATTCTGGGGTTGAGAGAGTTGGCTTATGAGGAGACACTGAGTAGACTGGGGCTATACTCATTCGAATTCAGAAGAATGAGGGGTGATCTAATAGACATATATAAGATTATGAAGGGAATAAATAAGATAGAAACTGGGAAATTGTTTCCACTGACGGGTGAAATTAGAACTAGGGGGCATGGGTTCAAAATAAGGGGGAGCAGATTTAGGACTGAGCAGAGGACGAACTTCTTTACACAAAGGTTTGTGAACCTTTAGAATTCCCTGCCCAGTGAAGCAGTTGAGGCGACCTCATTGAATGTGCTTTTTTAAGGCATGGATAGATACATTTTTCAACAGTAAAGGAATTAAGGGTTATGATGAGCTTTTTGATAAGTGGAGCTAAGTCCACGAAAAGATCAGCCATGGTCTTATTGAATGACAGAGAAGGCTCGAGGGGCAAGATGGCCGACTCATGCACCGAGTTTTTGTTATGTTCTTAAGTTCCTTAATTTCAAGTAAAACAACGGAATTTCCTGGCAATTTGGAAACAAATCCAGGTGTGTCCCCCTGAATTGAAAGAGCAGGACAATTCCTAAGCAGCGAATGAGCACCTCATGAACTTACCCTCAATCACCTATAAAGTTATGAAAGGGAAAAGTAGAAGTGTAATAAAGCTGCCCTTGCTTCTAAATAACATGCACAGTGATGCTCATCTTACATTCCATAAAGAACACTTAGCTCTGTATCTCATGAAACACATAAACTCGGAGCACGAACAGTCTGTTCAGGACTTCAAACCTGCTCCTCCATTCAAAAGGGCGATTACTCGATCTCAATTCTATGATCCTGCCTTCTCCCCCTTGACTTTGATGACATTAAACTCGTAAAATAAACAATCCAGAACTGAGAGGAGAGTGGCTGCACTTGATATAAAAAACCGTGCTTGGCCCAACATGACATCAAGGAGCCATGGCAAAATAGGAGTCAATGGAAATCAGGGGGAATGCTTCTCGCCGGTTGGAGTGAATCATTGCACAATGAAATATCTTTGTTTTTGCTGCACGTAACTCGGTCAACACCAGGAAATAATTTCTGGAGTTCTCAGTAGGGGTTAAAGGCCCAAACCTATTCAGCTTCTTCATTCAATATCAGAATTGTCGCTGTCAGTTGGTGTTTGCAACCTGTTCAGCATCATTCACGACAATTCATATGCTGATTCTGTCCATATCTGTCGGGTAGCACAGTGGTTAGCACTGCTGCTTCACAGCTCCAGGGACCTGGGTTCGATTCCCGGCTCGGGTCACTGTCTGTGTGGAGTTTGCACATTCTCCTCGTGTCTGCGTGAGTTTCCTCCGGGTGCTCCGGTTTCCTACCACAGTCCAAAGATGTGCGGGTTAGGTTGATTGGCCATGCTAAAATTTCCCCTTAGTGTCCTGAGATCTGTAGGTTAGAGGGATTAGCGGGTAAAATATGTAGGGATATGGGGGTAGGGCCTGTGTGGGATTGTGGTCGGTGCAGCCTCGATGGGCCGAATGGCCTCTTCCTGCACTGTAAGGTTTCTATATTAAATATTCTATATAGAAAGGGAACAAGATCTTGGCAATATTTATAAGTGGACTTGAATGTGACAACTACCAATTGCTTCATGTAAATACCAGCCGACGGTAATTTATAACAAGAGAAAATTTAGCTCTCGCCCTTTGACAGTTAAATGCATTGCCATCACTGAATCATGCGCTATCAGCATCCTGGGGTTCCATTGACAAGAAACTGAACGGGACGAGGCATATAAATAAAATGGCTTCAAGAGCGCGTGAGAGGCTTGAAAGCCAACCTCTGATGAGCAGTTGTAGTTGTGTTTACCATCAGAAAGACGAAGTGCAGGAATTCGGCGAGGCTCCTTCCGCAACACAGCCCGCATCGCACCAGGATTTGGAAGGAAAAGGGCAGCTGAAAAATGGCAACACCACGACATTATGGATCCGCTGTAAGTCACTCACCATCCTGGCTAACAAATATATCACCTTTGCCTCATTGTCGCTGGATCAAAATGCTGGGAATCACTCCTTAACAGCATTGTGGGTGTACCTACACATCAGGGATCGCAGTAACTTCAGAGGCAGCTCAGCGTTTTTTTTTCCAATTCGATATGGGCAACAAATAAAGGTCAAGTGGCGAAGGAGCAATCCTGCAATTTTACTGTCCTGCCCGTCACGGCATTCGGAGTGGGCGCGGGCTGACAAAGGAAAGGGCTTTGACCTTTGTATTGACCTATTGTTCATCCTCAAAGAGGCAAGGAGGAGCGATTTGTTACACGAGTGTTGGGGTAAGAGATCGACTTTTAAATCACTTTTTCGCGTGCTTGGTTTATTTATTTATTTTTAAACTTTTAATATCTAGACCGGAAGTAGGCCGCACGCAGGGTGTTGTGGGAAGGGGTTTTGCATTTTCTGTCAGCGCGCGGGAGGTTTAAAAAGCAGGCCGCAGTATCCAGCGGGCAGCGTTGAGAGCGGGCAGCGGAGTGATAAGGGAGCAGAGTGAGAGCTGAAGGTCTTTGGCTCAGCGGGCTTCGGCTTAAACAGGCAGAGGCAGGGCAGGTTTAATTCCTAACTATGTTTCTCTGTGTTCCTTGAAATAAGAAGGGAAATTATGAGTGTGAGGCCAATCTGTTGTTCCCAATGTAGAATGTGGGAGGTCCTGGAGGCTCCGGGCCTCCCGGACGTCCATATCTGTGATGGGTGTGTCGAGCTGCGGTACCTCAGGGATTATGTGAGAGAACAGGAACTGCAGCTCGAGGATCTCCGCCTGGTTAGGGAAAATGAGGAGGTGACAGGCAGAAGCTATCAGCAGGTGGTCACAACAGGGCCACGGGAGGCAGACACGTGGGTAACGTCCAGGAATGGGAAACCTCGGGTGATAGAGAGCACCCCAGTGGATGTGCCCCTTCACAATAAGTACTCTTGTCTGAAAACTGCTGGGGGGGAAAGCCCACCTGGCGGAAGCAGCAGTGGCCGTGTCTCTGGAGCAGAGTCCGGCCCTCTAACTCAGAGGGCTAAGGAAAGGAGGAGGAAGGCAGTATTAATCCGGGACTCAACAGTAAGGGGGTCGAACAGGCGTTGTTGCAGAGGCAGACAGAGTCTTGGATGGTGGTCTGCCTCCCTGGTGCCGGGATCCGGGATGTCTCTGATCGCATCCCAGATATCCTGAGGTGGGAGGGAGAGTAGCCAGAGGTCGTGGTACATCTTGGTACTGCTGACATAGGTAGGAAGAGGGAAGGGGTCATGAAAAGAGAATATAGAGAGTTAGGTAGACAGTTGGGAAGAAGGAACGCAAAGGTCGTAATCTCAGGATTGCTGCCTCTGCCACGGGAAAGTGAGAGCAGGAATGGAGTGAGGTGGAGGATGAATGCGTAGCTGAGCGACTGGAGCAGGGCACAGGGATTCAGGTTCCTGGGTCATTGGGACCTCTTTAGGGGCAGGTGTGACTTATACAAAAAAGAGAGGTGGCACTTGAATCCCAGGGGGACCAATATCCTGGCAGGAAGGTTGGCTAAGGCTACTGGGGAGACTTTAAGCTAGAAAAGTTGGGGGGAGGGAGTCGTGATGAGGTGACTGAGAGCGAGGAGGTTAGCCCGCAAATGGAGAAGGATTGTAGACAGTGTAAGAAGAAGAATAGATGAGTGATGGAGAAGGGGAGAGCTCAGACCAAAGGTTTGAGATGTGTCTATTTTAACGCTAAGAGTGTAGTGAATAAAGTGGATGAGCTTAGAGTGTGGATCGATGCTTGGAAGTGTGATGTGGTGGCCATTACGGCGAATTGGGTACAGGGACAGGACTGGATACTTCAGGTGCCGTGTTTCAGATGCTTCAGAAATGACAGAGAGGGAGGCAAAAGAGGGGGGGAGTGGCACTGCTGATCAGGGATAGGGTCACAGCTGTGCAGAAAGTGGAAGCCGTGGAGGGATCGTCTACAGAGTCTCTGTGGGTGGAAGTTCGGAGCAGGAAGGGGTCGATAACTTTGCTGGCTGTTTTGTACAAGCCGCCCACTAGTAACAGGGATGTTGAGGAGCAGATAGAGAAACAGATCCTGGAGAGATGTAGTAATAACAGGGTTGCCGTGATGGGAGACTTTGATTTCCCAAACATCAATTGGAAAATCCCTAGGGTAAGGGGTTTGGATGGGGTGGAGTTTGTTAGGTATTTTCAGGAGTGTTTCCTGACACAGCATGTGGATAAGCCTACAGGAGGAGAGGCTGTACTCGATCTGGTACTGGTTAATTAGTCTGGACAGGTGTCGGATCTCTCAGTGGGGCAGCATCTTGGGGATAGTGATCATAACTCTATCTCCTTTACGTTAGCATTGGAAAGAGATAGGATCAGGCAAGCGAGGCAAGTGTTCATCTGAAGTAAGGGGAAGTATGAAGCCATCAGGCAGGAGATTAGAGGCGTAAATTGGAAGGAGGCATTCTCAAGGAAAAGTACCGAAGTAAGTTGGCAGATTTTCAGGGAATGTTTGTCTTGAGTTCTGCATAACAACGTTCCGATGAGACAGAGAGGTTTTGGTAGATTACGGGAACTGGGATGCACGAAAGCTGCGCTGAACCGAGTCAACAAAGAAAAGTAAAGCGTACAACGGTTTAGGCGTTGAGGGGGATCTAGATGAGTATACGGCTTGTAGGAAGGGACTTAAGAAAAAATTAGGAGAGCCAGAAGGGGTCACGAGAAGGCCTTGGAAGGTAAGATTAAGGAGAACCCTAAGGCGTTCTATAAATATGTGAATAGTAAAAGGATGAGATGTGAAGGAATAGGACCAATAAAATGTGAAGGTGAGAAAGTCTGTACAGAACCGGAAGAAATAGCAGAGGTGCTTAATGAATATTTTACCTCAGTATACACGATGGAAAAAGACCTGGGTGGTTGTACTCCAGGACTGAGGTGGACTGAAAAGATTAGTATGTGGAAATTGAGAAAGAGGATCTGTTGGAAATTTTGAACAGCATTAGGACAGATAAGTCACCGGGACCGGATGGGATGCATCCCAGGTTACTGTGGGAGGCGAGGGAAGAGATTGCAGAGCTTCTGGCGATGATCTTTGTGTCGTCGATGGAAATGGGAGAGGTTCCGGAGAATTGATGGATTGCGGACGTGGTTCCAATATTCAAGAAAGGGAATAGGGATAGCCCAGGAAATTACCGACCGGTGAGCCTAAACCCAATGGTTGGGATGTTGATGGATAAGATCCTGAGGGACTGGATTTATGAACATTTAGAGAAGTTTAGTGTGCTCAAAAGTAGTCAGCACGGCTTTGTCAAAGGCAAATCGTGCCGTACGAGCCTGGTGGAGTTCTTTGAAAATGTGACTAAAAACATTGACGAAGGAAAAGCGGTAGATGTGGTTTACATGGACTTCAGCAAGGCGTTTGATAAGGTCCCCCATGCAAGACTTCTCGAGAAAGTGAGAGGGCATGGGATCCAAGGGGCTGTTGCCTTGTGGATCCAGAACTGGCTTGCCTGCAGGAGGCAGAGAGTGGTTGGAGATGGGTCTTTTTCTGAAGCGAGGTCGGTCACCAGTGGAGTGCCCCAGGGAACTGTTCCGGGACCCTTGCGGTTTGTCCTTTTCATAAACGACCTGGATGAGGAAGTGGAGGGATGGGTTGGTAAGTTTGCCGATGACACAAAAGTTGATGGTGTTGTGGATAGTTTGGAGGGATGTCAGAAGCTGCAGCGTGACATAGGTAGGATGCAAGACTGGGCGGAGAAGTGGCAGATGGACTTCAACCTGGATAAATGTGTAGTTTTCCATTTAGGCATGTCAAATGGGGCGAAGGAATATAATATCAAAGGTAAGACTCTTAGCAGTGTAGAGGATCAGAAGGACCTTGGGGTACGGGTCCATAGGACTCTGAAATCGGCCACGCAGGTAGAGGAGGTGGTTAAGAAGGCGTATGGTGTGCTGGCCTTCATCAATCGAGGGATTGAGTTTAGGAGTCGGGAGAGAATGATGCAGCTTTATAAGACGATCGTCAGACCGCACTTGGAGTACTGTGCTCAGTTCTGGTCACCTCATTACAGGAGGGATGTGGAAATGATTGAAAGGGTGCAGCGAAGATTTACAAGGATGTTGACTGGATTGGTTGGCATGCCTTATGAGGATAGGTTGAGAGATCTCGTTCTTTTCTCCTTGGAGAGACGAAGGATGAGAGGTGACCTGACAGACGTGTACAAGATGTTGAGAGGTATAGATCAGGTGGATTCCCGGATGCTTCTTCCCAGGGCTGAAATGGCTGCCACGAGAGGACTCAGGCTTAAGGTGCTGGGGAGCAGGTACAAAGAGCAAATAACAAAGAACAAAGAACAATACAGCACAGGAACAGGCCCTTCGGCCGTCCAAGCCCGCGCCGCTCCCTGGTCCAAACTAGACCATTCTTTTGTATCCCTCCATTCCCACTCCGTTCACATGGCTGTCCAGATAAGTCTTAAACGTTCCGACTGTGTCCGCCTCCACCACCTTGCCTGGCAGCGCATTCCAGGCCCCCACCACCCTCTGTGTAAAATATGTCCTTCTGATATCTGTGTTAAACCTCCCCCCCCCCCCTTCACCTTGAACCTATGACCCCTCGTGAACGTCACCACCGACCTGGGGAAAAGCTTCCTACCGTTCACCCTATCTATGCCTTTCATAATTTTATACACCTCTATTAATTCTCCCCTCATCCTCCGTCTTTCCAGGGAGAACAACCCCAGTTTACCCAATCTCTCCTCATAACTAAGCCCCTCTATACCAGGCAACAACCTGGTAAACCTCGTCTGTACTCTATCCAAAGCCTCCACGTCCTTCTGGAAGTGTGGCGACCAGAACTGGACGCAGTATTCCAAATGCGGCCGAACCAACGCTCTATACATCTGCAACATCAGACGCCAACTTTTATATTCTATGCCCCGTCCTATAAAGGCAAGCATGCCATATGCCTTCTTCACCACCTTCTCCACCTGTGACGTCACCTTCAAGGATCTGTGGACTTGCACACCCAGGTCCCTCTGCGTATCTACACCCTTTATGGTTCTGCCATTTATCGTATAGCTCCTCCCTACATTATATCTACCAAAATGCATCACTTCGCATTCATCAGGATTGAACTCCATCTGCCATTTCTTTGCCCAAATTTCCAGCCTATCGATATCCTTCTGGAGCTTCTGACAATGCTCCTCACTATCTGCAAGTCCTGCCAATTTTGTGTCGTCCGCAAACTTACTGATCACCCCAGTTACACCTTCTTCCAGATCGATTATATAAATCACAAACAGCAGAGGTCCCAAGACAGAGCCCTGCGGAACACCACTAGTCACAGTCCTCCAGCCGGAAAAAGACCCTTACACTACCACCCTCTGTCTTCTGTGACCAAGCCAGTTCTCCACCCATCTAGCCACCTCCCCCTTTATCCCATGAGATCCAACCTTTTTCACCAGCCAACCATGAGGGACTTTGTCAAACGCTTTACTAAAGTCCATATAGACGACATCCACGGCCCTTCCCTCGTCAACCATTCTGGTCACTTCTTCAAAACAATCCACCAGGTTAGAGAGGCATGACCTCCCTCTCACAAAACCATGCTGACTATCGTTCATGAGTTTATTCCTTTCTAAATGCGCATACATCCTATCTCTAAGAATCTTCTCCAACAGCTTCCCCACCACGGCCGTCAAGTTCACCGGCCTATAATCACCCGGGTTATCCTTCCTACCCTTCGTAAATAACGGGACCACATTAGCTATCCTCCAATCCTCTGGGACGTCACCTGAGTCCAGTGACGAGATAAAGATTTGCGTCAGAGGCCCAGCGACTTCATCTCTCGTCTCCCTGAGCAGCCTTGGATAAATTCCATCAGGCCCTGGGGATTTCGACGGAAGAGATGTCAGGGGTAAGTTTCTCACTCAGAGGGTGGTGGGTGAGTGGAATCGGCTGCCGTCAGTGGTGGTGGAGGCAAACTCGATAGGGTCTTTGAAGAGACTTCTGGATGAGTACACGGGACTTAATAGGATTGGGGGTTATAGGTAAGCCTATATATAAGACTAGGTAGGCAGGGGCATGACCGGCGCAACTTGTGGGCCGAAAGCCTGTTTGTGCTGCATTTATTTCGATGTTTTTCTATGTTTTAAAACTTTTCAGTGAAATTACTGATGTGATGAACTTACAGGCAGAGGGTTTATTTACTCTTTTCAGTGAAATACAGAAAAGATTTTCCATTTTAAGCGCAAAATCGATGCACATGATTTTTATGAATGCATTTGAACTGAAGAATATTTTTACGCCAATGATCGGCAACTGATAGTCTATAACACTTAAACTCATAACAAATATATTACACACCTTGTTCTACTGCGGCCAATGCCGGTTCAAGATATTCTGTGTAAATTGTTGTTACTATTTCAGCTGCAAAATTAACACATATTGGGTAACGGTCAATCACATCGTATAGCCATAAGGACGACATTTGGACTCCCTTCACACATGCAGCTTTAAGTGATAACGATCTGAATGAAATGTAACCTCTCAACTTGAAAGTTACTGATTTTTTACACAATTCTTCAGATAAAACAAAAAAGAATGTTATGTTTGCATTGCCACACGAATCTCTGATTAAGTCGATAGTGCACATTGACCTGCATATGTAATAGAAATATGTCCCCAGTTTAAGAGAAACTACATTCGTCATTGTAAAAGTTGCTCATTAACCTAATTTAAAAGGGTGCGGATACCAAAGGGCAAAGATTACTCTCGATTTATTTGAGGAAATGATACAACTATCGCTGATTAAGTTGACAATGAACTGTGCAAATTGACACGGTACTTAATTTTAATTGCTTTCTGTGCATCTGTTTCCTGATATTTTATTCAGGCTCATTCCAAATCTGAATAACTGACACTTCGGGAGATTTTAAAAAGATGCAGAAGGGGAATGAGACATATATCCCCATTCAATGTTGTCACAATTAATCTGTCACCTCTCTGTTTATCAATTGATTTCTCTCCATGATATTTAATTTTACTGCTCATCAATAATCTATCCCTGTCAGGTTTCAATATCATTTTAATGACAACGACAAAACAGAAATCAGGGCGCAAAAATTCAGGACTTCGGTGCTCTTTGCATGGAGACTTAGTTTGCGAATCAAATTGTAAGATCTAGCTCTACTCTTAACGGCTTGCTTCCTTTTTCTGAATAATCGTGTTGGAAGTAGAATTGATCGATCATATCAACAGAATTTCGTGCACCATCTACCCGCAATATGGAAAATCGTCTATGAACGTCCTCACAAAAAAGAGAAATGTAGTGCTTTGTACGAATCTTCAAAACTGCCTTCACTCAGGATAATGAGGATGAAGGCATGGAATTCAAGGTGGGAAAGACTGCGAGGTTATTATAGTGCACATAGATCTGTACCTGCAGTTGGAATCTGTCCCCAGCGTCAGATAAACTGCATTAGCCATTGTAAAAGTTGCTTCATAGCCTAATTTAAAAGGGTGCGGATACCAAAGTTCAAAGATTACCCTTAATTAACTTACGAAAATAAAACAACGATCCCTGAACGCAAATAACTCTGCTATTTTACCCAGACCCATTCCAACACTGAATAACTGACATTTTGGGAGATTTTAAAAAGGTGCAGAAGAGCAGTGAGACATAATTCCCCATTCAATGCTATTGCAAGTAATCTGTAGCATCCCTCTGTTTAACAACCGATTTCGTTCCATGATCCTTAATTTCCTTGCTTAACAAAAATCTGTACCTGTGAGATTTGAATATCATTTTAATGACAACGACAAAACAGAAATCTGGGCGCAAGAACTCAGGATTTCGGTTTTCTTTACATGGAGACGTAGTTGCCGACTCAAATTGTAAGATTTAACTCTACTCTTAATGGCCTGCTCCCTTTTCATGAAAAGTCGTGACAGAAGTAGGATGCTCCGTTATATCAATCGGATTACATGCACCATCTACCCGACAATGTGGCAAACTGCCCTCCACGTCTTCAACGAAACAAAATGAGAAATGTAGTGGGTTGACCGAATCTTCAAAACCGGCTTCACTCAAGAGAATGAGGATGAAGGCATGGAATTCTATTTGAGACAGACTGCGAGATTATTGAGCAACTTGACAGAGGGAAGGCCAAGGTATTGGAAATGCTGGCAGGCTGCTCTAGGAGGCAAGGGGGAAGTTTGTAGAGGGACTGACTCAAAGTTCTAATTCCTTTCCAGCCTCAGGGTCATTCCAGAGGACAAAATCGCAGCTAATGCGATTTCGCTGCTGAGGGAGGTTGTAGAGATGAACCAGAGAACGACAGATCAGTGAGTCTCACGTCAATCGTAGGGCAACTTTGAGAGTTGCTTTGCAAGATGGCATCTGTCTCCACTTTGAAAGAAGAACTTTGCTGAGCGATAGTCAGCACGGCATCGTCAGGTGAAGGACATGCCCAACATTTTTTGTTGTTGTATGAGGAGGTGACTATGGGTGTAGATGAGAGTAGGCCAGTTGATGCTGTTTATGTGGATTTCAGGAAAAACTTTGACAAGTTCCCATATGGGATATTCACAAAGAAGGAAAAAGTACATGATATACAGTCTAATATGATGAAATGGATTGAAATTGGCTAAGTTGTAGGAGATAGAGTGTCATGACAGACGGCTGCTTTCGAGACTGCAAACCAGTGTCCACTCAGCTGCATCCCCTATTGTTTGTCGGCTTTTATACGAACGACATATCTTATTATGTGGAAGGTACCTTTAGTAAGTTTGCAGATGACACACAGATTGCGTGTATGGTTAACAGTGAGGCCTGGTGTCTTGGGCTCCAAGAAAGTAGAGCCGGTTGAGACAAATTACCAGGTAAGTGATAGATCGATTTTCAACCCAAAACGCGTCTGGTGATACTCACCTGAAGGAGCAATTTGGCAAGGAAGTATTCAGTGAACAGTATGACTCCAGGAAGTTCTCTGGCACAAAGGAACCTTGGCGTGTTTAGCTATAGATCCCTGAAGGTGGAATAGCCTGTTCATATGGTGGCGAAAAAGGAATACGTGCCACTTGCCTTTATCAAGCTTGGTTTGGATTGTAAAAGCAGGGAAATCATGATGGAGTTGTATAGGACGTTGGTGAGGCCTCAGCTAGGGCGTGCAGTTCCTGTTGCCACATTATCGTAGGAAGCTGATTGCACTGGATGTGATGCAGGAGAGTTTCACCAGAATGCTGCCTGTGATGGAACATTTAAGTTATCAAGAGAGGTTGGATAGTCTCTTGTTGATTTCGTTGGAGCAGAGAAGTCTCGGGGAGACCTGATTGAGGTATACAAGACTATGAGGGACATGGACAGAATGGATAAGGAGCAGTTGCTCCTCTTAGTTGAACGACCAGGCATGAAGGGATATAGTTTCATGATAAGTAGCAAAAGTTGAGGGGGATCTGGGGATTATTTTCTTTTGCCCAGAGTGTGATGACAGTCTGGAATGAGCTGCCAGGGAGGATCGTTAAGGTTGGTTGCTATATATTCTTTATAGGGTACTTAGATGATCACTCGGTGCATCCAAACTTTCAAGACTATGAGCCAAGTGCTGCACAATCTGATTAGTTGGGAGGGTAGGAGTTACTCACGTGTCGGTGCAGATTCAATGGGCCGATTGGCCTCTTCTGGACCGATTGAATCTGTGATTCTTAATCTAAATCGGCCAATTACCAACTCATCTGTCTCCTCCAAACTTGCTGTAAAACGATGAAAGCTGGCATCTTTGAACGGAGTAAAAGTTTTAACAGCACCAGGTTAAACTCCAACAGGTTTATTTGGTAGCAATTGCCATTAGCTTTCGGAGCGCAGCTCCTTCGTCAGATAGAGTGGATATCTACTCTCAATCTGGGCATACAGAGACACAAAATCAAATTACAGAATACTGATTAGAATGTGAATCTCCACAGCCAACCAGGTCTTAAAGATATAGACAATGTGAGTGGAGGGAGCATTAAGCACAGGTTAAAGAGATGTGTATCGTCTCCAGACAGGACAGCCAGTGAGATTCTGCAAGTCCAGGAGTCAAGCTGTGGGGGTTACTGATACTGTGACATAAATCCAAGATCCCGGTTTAGGCCATCCTCATGTGTGTGGAACTTGACTATCAGTTTCTGCTCAGCGACTCTGCGCTGTCGTGTGTCGTGAAGGCCTCCGTGGAGAACGCTTACCCGAAGATCAGAGGCTGAATGCCCGTGACCGCTGAAGTGCTCTCCCACAGGAAGAGAACAGTGTTGCCTGGTGATTGTCGAGCGGTGTTCATTCATCCGTTGTTGTAGCGTCTGCATGGTTTCCCAATGTACCATGCCTCGGGACATCCTTTCCTGCAGCGTATCAGGCAGACAACGTTGGCCGAGTTGCAAGAGTAGGTACCGCGTACCTGGTAGATGGTGTTCTCACGTGAGATGATGGCATCCCTGTCGATGATCCGGCATGTCTTGCAGAGGTTGCTGTGGCAGGGTTGTGTGGTGTCGTGGTCACTGCTCTCCTGAAGGCTGGGTCGTTTGCTGCGGACAAAGGTCTGTTTGAGGTTGGACACACGCACCTCCATTAAGGACGGTCACCTCAGCACCTCACTGCACCGCAAGCCGAAGGATAACGTCATGATGCTCCACTTCTCCAGCTTCCACCCTAAACACGCAAAAGAAGCTATTCCCGACGGACAAGCCCTCCTTTTACACAGGATCTGCTCGGATGAGGAAGATTGCAACAGACACCTCCAGACGCAGAAAGATGCCCTCATAAGAACAGACTATGGAGCTCGACTCATCGATCGCCAGTTCCGACGCGCCACAGTGAAAAACCGCACCGATCTCCTCAGAAGACAAACACGGGACACGGCAGACAGAGTACCCTTCGTCGTCCAGTACTTCGCCGGAGTGGAGAAGCTATGGCATCTCCTCCGGAGCCTTCAAAATGTCATTGATGAAGACAAACATCTCGCCAAGGCCATCCCCACACCCCAACTTCTTGCCTTCAAACAACCGCACAACCTGAAACAGGCCATTGTCCGTAGCAAACGACCCAGCCTTCAGGAGAACAGTGACCACGACACCACACAACCCTGCCACAGCGACCTCTGCAAGAAGTGCCGGATCATCGACAAGGATGCCATCATCTCATGTGTGAACACCATCTACCAGGAACACGGTACCTACTATTGCAACTCAGCCAACATTGTCTACCTGATACGCTGCAGGAAAGGATGTCCCGAGGCATGGAACATTGGGGAAACGATGCAGACGCTACGACAACGGATGAATGAACACCGCTCGACAATCACCAGTCAAGACTTTTCTCTTCCTGTGTGGGAGCACTTCAGCGGTCACGGGCATTCAGCCTCTGATCTTCGGGTAAGCGTTCTCCAAGGAGGCCTTCACGACACACGGCAGCGCAGAGTCACAGAGCAGAAACTGACAGCCAAGTTCCGCACACATGAGGACGGCCTAAACCGGGATCTTGGATTTATGTCACACTATCAGTAACCCCCACAGCTTGCCTCCTGGACTTGCAGAATCTCACTGGCTGTCCTGTCTGGACACAATACACATCTCTTTAACCTGTGCTTAATGCTCCCTCCACTCAAATTGTCTGTATCTTGAAGACCTGGTTGGCTGCAGAGATTTGCATTCTAATCAGTATTCTATAACTTGATTTTGTGTCCACGTACGCCACGTTTGAGAGCAGATATCCACTCCATCTGACGAAGGAGCAGCACTCCGAAAGCTAATGGCATTTGCTACCAAATAAACCTGTTGGACTTTAACCTGGTATTGTTAAAACTCTTCCTGTCTTTACCCCAGTCCAACGCCGGCATCTCCACATCTTTGAATGACACATGCATAGCAATGATCTCATAACAGCTGCACAGTTTGTGTTCCACCAAGGCCACACAGATACTAAACACATTACTGCTTTGGCTTAAACGTGGGCAATGGAGCTTAACTCCAGTGGTGAGGTGACAGTGACTGCCCTTGATATCAAGGGAGAATATAACCCAGTATGACATCAATGAGTCTGAGCAAAACTTGAGAAAAGTGGAATCATTTGGAAAAAAACAAGCAACTGTAGCTTAAAGTTATGCCTTTCCCAACGCAAGATCGCTCATGTTGAAAGTTAATTATCTCAGTCACAGTTAGTACTGCAGGTGTTCCTCGGTTTGTTGTCATGGGCCAAGTGAATTATCCGAACACTTCCCTCCATCTTAATTTCAGAAATCAGGATTTTCGTTAATGATGGCACATGTTTTATCCATATTCGTGACTCAGCAGTTACTGTCCAACTGCAGCAGGAACCGGAAGATATACAGTCTTTGGCAAGCACATATCCAATAACATTTGGACCACACGCAGGCCAGCAATGACCGTCTCCAACAAGGGAAAATCTCATCTTGAACCTTGAAATTCAGTGGCATAACCATCAAAGACTTCCCGATTTTAAACACTCTGGGTGTGACCATGGAACAGGAAATGCCCAGGATTCGTCATAATCATATTTTGGCTTCAACAGCAGGTCGGAATCTAGGATTGTTGCCGCGATTATGACGGCCACAAAATCTCTCAACATTTGCACGGCAAAAGACTGGAGTTCGAGAGAACAATCTTCCCTTCCTTATATAAGTACAGGAAATTTGGCAAAGCAGCTCGCTTGATTGGCATCCACTCCAGAGATGTCACTCCCTTCAGCACAGAAGCACAGAAGCTCACCGGTCTATAATTACCTGGGACAACCCTGGTAATTATAGACCGGTGAACCTTACTTCTGTTGTGGGCAAAGTATTGGAAAGGATTATGAGAGATAGGATTTATAATCACCGAGAAAGAAATAATTTGATTAGGGGTAGTCAGCCCGGTTTTGTGAAGGGTAGGTCGTGCCTCACAAACCTCATTGAGTTCTTTGTGAAGCTGACCAAAGAGGTGGATGAGGGCCAAGCGGTTGATGTGGTGTATATCGATTTCAGCAAAGCGTTTGATAAGGTTCCCCATTGTAAGCTTTCGCAGAAAATACGGACACATGAGATTGAGGGTGATTCAGTGGTTTGGATCAGGATTTGGCGAGCTGTAAGAAAGCAGAGGGTGGTGTTTGATGGGAAACATTCATCCTGGAGTTCAGTTACTCGTGGTGTAACGCAAGAATCTGTTTTGGGGCCACTGCTGTTTGTCATTGTTATTAATGACCTGGATGAGGGCGTGGAAGGATGGATTAGTAAATTTGCGGATGACACTAAAGTCGGTGGAGTTGTAGACTGTGCGGAGGGAAGTGGCAGTTTACAGAGGGACATAGATAAGCTGCAGAGCTGGGCTGAGAGGTGGCAAATGGAGTTTAATGCGCAAAAGTGTGAGGTGATTCACTTTGGAAGGAGTAATAGGAATACAGATTAATGGGCTAATGGTAATGTACTGGGTAGTGTGGATGAACAGAGGGATCTGGGTGTCCATGTGCATAGATCCCTGAAATTTGGCACCCAGGTTGATGGGGTTGTTAAGAAAGCTTACGGTGTGTTAGCTTTTATTGGGAGAGGGATTGAGTTTCGGAGCCAGGAGGTCATGCTGCAAATGTACAAAACTGTGGTGCTGGCGCATTTGGAGTATTGCGTACAGTTCCAGTCGCTGTATTATAGGAAAGATGTGGAAGTGTTGGAAAGGGTGCAGAGGAAATTTACCAGGATGTTGCCTGGTATGGTGGGAAAATCGTATGAGGAAAGGCTGAGGTGCTTGAGGTTGTTTTCGTCGAGAGAAGAAGGTTAAAAGGTGACTTAATAGAGGCATACAAGATGATCAGAGGATTAGATAGGGTGGATAGTGAGAGCCTTTTTCCTCGGATGGTGATGGCTAGCACGAGGGGACATAGCTTTAAATTGAGGGGTGAGAGATATAGGATAGATGTTAGAGGTAGGTTCTTGACTCAGAGAGTAGTAACGGCGTGGAATGCCCTGCCTGCAGGAGTAGTGGACTCGTCAACATTAAGAGCATTCAAATGGTTATTGGATAAACATATGGATAATACTGGAATAGTGTAGATTTTAGGAGCTTTAGATTGGTTCCACGTGTCGGCGCAACACCGAGGGCCGAAGGCCCTGTACTGCGCTGTAATGTTCTATGTTCATAGTTGCCAATGTTTATACCATCAACGAAATCCACCACTGGAGTACAACACACTATAGAAAATAGCGCCTTCAAAACCCACAAGCACGGTCATCTAGAAATACAACGGCAGCTGAGAATGTGAAACATCGCTAAACAACTTGCTGTGCAATTATTAATTTTATCATTACAGGGAAATCATGAGCTGTTCGGAAGACCAAATAAGTTAAGTGGCTTCCCGCTTATAATTAAATGTCGTTTAGTTTCTTCAAATTAAAAACGTACTAATTTAGTGCACAGTGAAAGACCCAAGCAATGTCGTTTTCTGTGGATCTCTGACGTAATTAAGGAAGCAATTTTATTCAGCCACAGTTCTCCACAACGTTTGAATAACATTAAAACCAGGAATGAGAGACAAAAAGTTTAGAAAACTGCTAAGTGTCTCATAACATTATTTTGCTTTCGGTAAATAGAAGAAATAAAAGTTTATTCTACCGATGAGAACAAATTCAGAGAACACCTCGGGGTAATAGTTCTCGAACAACGTCATACTTTGCCATGCCGTCTGCTGCACTTGGAATGCCTGTAACACACGTGTGACACATTCAACCGAGATGAGGACACAGTGGCATACAGTCCAGAAGGGATTGCCCTGGGAGTCAACAACTTAGAGACTTGTCCCATGAAACCCTATGGCATCAGGCATGAGCATGAAAGAATCTTAGATGGTCGAGGCCCAAAGTTCATCGTTTCATGAACTGAATCTGCGCAGTTTGAAAAACAACCATCAGAGGGAAACAAAAGCATACTTGAACTTACCTGAAACAACCAATATGGCGCAAATGCATCGATCCGTGGCAGCATCTCTATGAGTGGCCAATTCCGTCCTTGTAGAGACGAAATTACAACTTCTTGTTGAGGGCAGCCTCAAATCTATTGTATGGCACAAACGCCTTGTTAACTGGAAGAGATTTCGAACAGACCGAGCAAACATGAGGCATTGTAGCCATCAGGACCAACATACAAATGTTGGAGCGGTTTGTGTTTAATGCTCCAGCACCTGGACAAATTGCAGGCTCGGACTGACACGTGGCAAGTAACATTCGTGCCAGACAAGAACCAGGTTGTTAGCATCACTAAGAAGACATAATCTTACCATGGTCGCTTGACACTGCATGGCACAAGCATTCGAGAATCCCATATTACCAAACTCTTGGGGCTGGCAATTGACCAAAAAGTGAACTGGTCGAGCCAAGTAATTAAGGTAGCCACAAGAGTAGGTCAGAAGCTCTGAATCCATCGAATAATAACTGACCATTTGACTCCTCAAATTATTTCCATCATCTACTAGACAAATGTCAGTAGAGTGATGGAAAACTCTCCATTTGGCTGGAAAGTTGCAGCTCGAATAACACTGAAGAAGTCTCACACCATCTAAGTTCAGGCAATGATCCATACCGGCATGCCATCCGAAAGTATTCATTCACTTCATTATTAATGGAATGCATTAGTGGTGTTCGCAGTTGTTGCGAGAGATTCACAGATATTCGATTGAAGAATATCTCATGCCTCATAACTGGCTAGGCTACGGAGAGTCATAGAATCATACAGTATAAACACATATACCTTGGTAAAACATGTAATGCCAACCATACAATACAAATCTAACTAATCTTAGGAACACTTGATCAATAGCCTCCTATGCCTTAGCAAATTATGTGCTCGCCGAGATGCTCCTTAAAATTTGTGAGAATGACAGCAGCCACCATCCCCTCAGGAGCACTTTCCATATTTCCACTTCCCACTGGGTGAAGGGAAAACCTTCAGATCAGATCTAAATTATTTACTCCTCTCCTTACACCTATGCCCTTTTGCCTTCGACAGCTCTGACATAGGGAATGGATTGTCACGATCAATCTCATCTGTGTGTCACATAATTTTGTATCCTTCCATCAGATCCCCCTCAGCCTCCTCTGCTCCAGGACAAACAAACCTAGCCTATCCAATCGCTCCTCAGAGCTGACTCGTTCCATCGCATGTGCCATCCTGTGGAACTGATTTGCACCCTTCCCAATGTAACCATAATCTTCTGATAATGCAGCGGTCAGGACTGCACAAAATATTCTACCCAATGCCTGGTGGGCAGCGGTAGGGTGCCCGTTGGGCAATGCCAGAATGACAGGTTGGCAATGCCACGGTTTCAGCCTGACACTCCCCAAGTGACAACACAAATGCCCACGAACTCCAGGCGTGGCCTAAGTGGCCTTGGGTTGCACTGGTGATGTCAGCACGTCTCTTCCCTTTTAGTGGGGCGCATCTGTGGTCTAAATAATATTTTATGAATTTGCACCAAGACGTCCATCCTCCTATTGTCTATTCTCTGGACAATGAAGGAAATCATTCCATCTGCATTCTTCACGCCATACCTACCTCTGCTGCCATCTTCATTGATCTGTTGGCGTGTACATTGAGGGTCTTTTTTGAACCTGATTGTTCCCGATGTACCGACTGTTCATTGTGCATATCCTACCCTTTATAAACCAAACAAAATGCATCACCTCACATTTATCAGGGTAAATTTACATTTGTCATTGCTCTACGCAGCCTACCAGGTGATCAATATCGGTCTCTTGCCTAAGACTGTCCACCACACAATCAACAGCATGAATAATTTTAGTGTAATCTGCAAACTCACTAATTATAACGGTTCAATTTATATCCAAGGCGCTTTTGTGCATAACAAACATCAAGAGGGTGATTTTGCGATTTAAAAAAAAACTAAGTTCAGAACGAGCGCGAAAGCAGAGAGTTACAGCGCTGTATTATCAGCGAGGCCAAATCTCGAATGTTATGCAATTAATGCTTACAAATTGAAGCATAAGGAGCATCTCGGCGAGCACAATTGAAAATCGATGCTCGCCTGTAAGTGGAGGATGAGAGCCATACATCGCTCCACAGCCGGCTGATGACAGCAAAGAATGCAAATGTGCCCTTGCAGGCCTCTCTGTTCGGAGAAGCAGAGAAGCCTTTAAGCCACTGCAGCTTTCAGCTGCCTTCCGTGGCCCAAATCAGGCCCCACCCACGAGGTATCTTTGCGCACACGGCCTTTTGCGAACAGTCCCTCCCGCTGGAAAGATTGATACCTCCTCCCCAAGGTCCGGAAAGATCAATCCCGCCGCCCCCCTGCACACAGTCCATACATATATTCCGAGCCCGAGCAAACCGACTGATCCCACCTTAACCCCGCCAATCGCCAGCGCAGAGTTGCAGCTGACCCCCTCCCTCCCCTACGAATTGCAGAGTGCACAGCGGCGCCCACTGCCAGCGATTGACCTTCCCGCAGGCTTCCCCTGCACCGAGTAAGACCAATCCCTCCAGGACCCAGCTCCGTTTGCACTCCCCAGCGGCAGGGTGCCCGGTGGCCAATGCCAGGCCAGCAAAGCTGTAGATTCAGGCTGCCACTGCCGAAGGGACACCACACAGGTCCATGACATTTGGGGCCGCCTCAATGACCTCCCTGTGTACCAGCAAGATCAGCAAATCTCTTCCCCGTTGGTGGGGAGCAGCAGAGATCTTCCTTTGGGCGAAGACACAGATGCAAGTCAGCGCGGACAATGTCGAACTGGGTTCACTGCATACGTTGAAGTTATATTTAAATTGAATTGCCACCAAATAGGAACATCACGGTGGGATGAGAAACAAAAAAATAAATAAGTGGTGCGTTTTAAAATGGTACAGCAATTATGATACGGGATGTTAATCTGCATGTTGCTTGGTCAAACCAGATCGGTCAAAGCAGTCTTGAGGAGTTCATAGAATGTATCCGTGGTAGTTTCCTTGAACAGTGTGTAATGGAACCTGCGACGGAGCAAGCTATTCTAGGTCTGGTCCCGTGTATTCAGAGAGGAATAATTAATGTTCTTACAGTCAGGGATCCTCTCAGAAGAAGCGATCACATTGTGATTGAATTGAAAATACAGATGGAGCGTGAGAAGGTAAAATCCAATACCAATGTCTTGTGCTGAAACAAAGGAGACTATAATGAGATGGGGAGGAGTTGGCTAAGGTAGACTGGGAGCAAAAACTTAATGTTGGGACAATTGAAGAACAATGGAGGACTTTCAATGCGATCTTTCGCAGTGCTCTGCAAAAGTATGCACCAATGTTAGGGAATGAATGTGGAAAAAGAGATAGTCAGCCACGGTTATCTCAATAAATAAAGGAGGGTATCAAATTGAAAGAAAATGCATAAACAGTGGCAAAGATTAGTGGGAAACGAGAGGATTGGGAAATCATTAAACGTCAACAGAAGGCCGCGAAAAAAGTTGTAAAGAAAATTAAGATGCATTATGAGAGTAAACTAGCTCAGAATATAAAAACAGATAGCAAATGTTTCTACAAACATATAAAGCGAAAAAGCGTGGCTGAAGTAAACGATGGTCCTTTACTGGATGAGAAGGGGAATGTAATACTAGAAATGAGGAACTGACCGAGGCATTGAACAGGTATTTTGTGTCGGTCTTCTCAGTGGTAGACACAAATAACATGCCAAAAATGGATGGCAAGAAGGCTATACCAGGTGAGGGCCTATCTGCTATCATTATCATTAAAGAGGTAGTGTAGGGCAATCTCATCGGGCGAAAGTTAGACAAGCCTCCCTGCCCTGATGGAATGCATCCCAGGGCACTAAAAGAGATGCGGGGGAAATAGCAAATGCACCAGTGGTAATTTACCAAAACTCGCTCTGGGGTGGTTCCCGCAGACTGGAAAGCAGCAAATATGACACCACTCTTCAAGAAAAGGAGGTAGACAAAAAGTGGGTAACTATACGCCGGTTAGCTTAACTTCTGCAGCAGGGAAAATGCTTGAATCTGTCATCAAGGAAGAAATAGCGAGATATCTGGATATAAATTGTCCCATCGGGAAGAAGCAACATGGGTGCATGAAGGGCAGATTATGTTTGACAAACTTGATGGAATTCTTAGAGGTTTACAGCATGGAAACAGGTCATTGGGCCCAACTTGGCCATGCCTCCATTTCTTTTTTAAAACCCCTAAGCTAATCCCAAATGCCCGCATTTGGCCCATCTTACCCATGAAACTGTCTAAATGCTTTTTAAAAGACAAAATTGTACGCGCCTGTACTACCACTTCTGGCAGCTTGTTCCAGACACTAACCACCCTCTGTGTGAAAAAAGTGCCCCTCTGCACACTTTTGTATCTCTCCCCTCTCACCTTAAACCTGTTTTAGACTCCGACAATTGGGAAAAGATATTGACTATCTAGCTGATCTGTGCCCCTCATTATTTTATAAGATCTTTACAAGATCATCCCTCAGCCTTCTATGCTCCAGAGAAAAAAATCCCAGTCTATCCAGCCTCTCCTTATAACTCACCCCATCAAGTCCCGATACCAACGTAGTTAATCTTTTCTGCACTCTTTCTAGTTTAATAGTCTCCTTTCTATAATAGGGTGAACAGAATTGCACATAGTATTCCAAGAGAATTGTTTGGGAATATTACATGCACGGTGGAGAATGGGTGGATGTGAAACCTATGGATGTGGTCTATCCGGATGTGGTGTATCCCGATTTCCAGAAGGCATTTGACAAGTGACACACAAAAGGCTAATGATTAAAATAAAAGTGTACGGAGTTACATGTAATATATTAGCATGGACAGAGGATTGGTTAATTTACAGAAAGCAAAGAGTGTGGGTAAATGGGTGTTTTCTTTTTCTGTTTCGCAATCAGAGACCAGCAGTGTGCCTCATGGATCAGTATTGGGACCACAATTGTTTACAATTTGCATAGATGATGTGGAGGGGACCAATTGTAGTGTGTCAAAATTCTCAGATGACACTAAGATGAGTTGGAGAGCAAAGTGTGCAGAGGACACTGAAGGTCTGCAAAGAGATATACATAGCCTAAGTGAGTGGGCAAGGATCTGGCAGATCGAGTATAATTTTGGTAAATCTGACGTCATCCATTTTGGTAGGAATAACAGCAAATCGACTTTTATTTACGTGATACAAATTCAGCATGCTGCTGCGCACAGGGAGCTGGGCGTAGCTGTGTATGTGTCACAAAGAAGGAATGGAGTTTAAACACAGGGATGTTATGTTGTAGCTGTATAAGGTGCTGCTGAGGCCATCCCTGGAGTACTGTATACAGTTTTGGTCTCCTTTCTTGAGAAATGATATACTGACACTGGGCGGTGTGCAGTGGAGATCCATAATATTGATTCCGGAGTTGAGAGTGTTGGCTTATGAGGAGAGACTGAGCAGACTGAAACCGTACTCATTAGAATTCGGAAGAATAAGGGTAGATTGATTGAAATATATAAGATTATGAAGGGAATAGATAAGATAGAAGCAGCGAGGTTCTTTCCACAGGCCGGTGAAACTGGATCTAGGAGGCATGGACTAAAAGTAAACGGGAGCAGAATTAGGACTGAGTTGAGGAGGGACGTCTTCACCGAAAGGTTGTGAATTTGTTGATTTCCCTGCCCAATGAAGCAGTTGAGGCTACAACATTTAATGTTTTTAAAGCAAGGATAGATACATTTTTGAACAGTAAAGGAATTAAGGGTTATGGTGAGCGGGAACGTAAGTGAACCTGAGTACACGAAAAGATAAGCCATGACCTTATTGAATGGTGAAGCAGGCTCGAGGGGCCAGACTGCCTACTCCTGCTCTTAATTCTTATGTTCATATATTCTGAAATTATTTATTCAATCTATTGCCGGAAATGGATGTGTGGTGAGCCCGCCGAATATCCAGTGCTAGTAAGATTGCAAGAGGCGAGAAGTCATGCGTGAAGCTGATTTCTCGGCCCTCTCACTATCTTACAAGTTCGTGGCGCCCAATAGCCATAGGGTGTGATGGTAAGATCGCCACACAGGAGTCCCAGTGCCAATCCCTAAATTATACCAATGGTCACTATCTTCCAATCACAAAAGCAATCATTCAATATCATCCTTTGCCTCCTTTTAACGAATTGATTTTGGATCCAATTTACTAACTTGCCTTGGATCTCTTGTGCTCTAACTTTTGGACCTTCCATATGGAATGTTGCCAAAGGACTGGCGAATGTCAATGTGAACCAAATGTATTGGGTCATCTTCTCAAAAAACTAAGTTAATTTAGTTTGACAGGATCTCCTGCCATCAAATCCACGCTGACTATATCTGATCATTCCCTGCATTTGCAAATGTTGATTAATCTGGTCCCTTCGACTTTTTCCCCAATTATTTCCCCTGCACTGGCGTTAGACGAACTGGCCTCAGCTTACCTGACCCTTCTTAAATAAGACACCACATTAGCTCTCCTCCCGTCAACTGTCATTGAACCTGTGGCCAGCGAAGATTTAAGTATCTTCTGCAGTGATACGCAATATCACACTTGCATCTCATAGCAGCTTTGGATGAATCTCATAAGGCCCCTTGCATTTATACACCTTCATGCCCGCTGAACCATTTAATACCTGCCCCTTAGTAATCTTAACGTACTCTGGAACTTCACCATCCTAACTGAAATCTCCAGCTACATTGCCTTTCGGCCACTGAACACAAATGAAATATATTAATTTGAGACCTCCCTTTCCTTCGTCGTCCTCTTGCTCCTCATATACTGGTGAATTGCCATGGCTTTTCTTCATCTTCTTCATCTTATTTGCCAATGATATTTTGTGGACATTCTTTGACTTCTTAAATTATTTGTAAGCACCCTACCACACTCTCTATATACCTGAATGTCTCTCCGGATTTTTAGTGTTATATACCTTTGATATCCCACCCATAATTGAAGGTCTTTGTTTGAGCTGCGGCAAGCAGCTTCCAAGCATATGTTTTCCAGATTCACCAAACAAAGGATCACAGTGGCAATTACAGCTTCAGCCTCATTTGCAAGTGAGACATTTGAATCAATATACCTGTTTATGATACCCGACATACATAATTTCAGTTTACCAGTTACATCATCAATGCATTTGGATAATTACAATATCCGAACACGAAAATTGCATGTACAGATAAGGTGCTATTCCACTGTTAGTGAAGCAATTATTTGATATTTTTGACGTCCTGTAACTGTTACTTAAGCAATGGCTTGACACCCCCTTCTGATTACCAAAGCTGATGTCTGTGTCCAATATATTACTTTATGTGCAGTCACAGCTGCTTCACAGATATCCTTGCAGCATGGATGATATTTTGAACTCATTATTCCATCTACATGATGCACTGCAGCAACTCAATAAACCTCCACCGATAGCACGTTCCATACCCACGACCAGCAGTACCTCAATGGACTGCGTCGAAACCACATGTGCTTGGGCACTGTCTGTGCAGAGTCTGTAAGTTCTCCCCGTGTCTGCGTATCTTTCCTCCGGATGCTCTGGTTTCCAAAAGATGTGTTAGTTAAATGCATTGATCATGCAAAATTCTCCCTCAGCGTTTCCTAACAGGCGTCAGAGTGAGGCGACTAGGAGATTTTGACAATAAGTACATTGCAGTGTTAATGTAAACATACATGTGACACTGATCAAATGAACTAAAAATAAAACACCAGAACACCACCACATGCCAGTTCCCCTCCACCATCCAGACCCTCAAAAATATGGCCATTTTTTCACTGTTGCGAATTCAAAATCTTGGAAGTCCCCATTAGTTTACATGAACCACGTTAACTTTTGTGGTTGAAGGTGGCAGCTCAATACTTTTCAAGGGAAACTAAGAATGGGGCTTAAAAGCTGGAGGCTTGGGGAGGGAAATATTGTGGATAGGGATGGGGTGAATCATGTGGCTTCCTGGGTAACATCTCCGCCTCTTGAACCAAAATCACCGGGATCCGTTTCCATCCCAGGATTGATGGCCAAGAAAGACGCATGTAACAAAGCAATTCCAACTCGCCAATGTTTAGCACTCAGAGCGGAAAAGACACTTGGCGAGTCACACTTGATGTGGATGACGCCCGGCAATCTGCAAGCCTCAGGCTGCTGACGCGTTAACTGTGCCGGGAAATGTGCAATATTGAAACACAGAAAGTTATTTCTTAGTGCACCAATAGGAGCGGGAAGGTAACTGCAATGCAATTCGGCATTCTTTATCTTTAACCATGTAACTCATGGATCTCCATGTGACTTCACCTATCGACAAAGTCATCACATGGGTCGAACAAACAACCTGCTAATCTGTGACAGAAGGCCCCATTGGTGTCTTGATTCAGCTCAAGTGAACAAATAAGTCATTTTATTCTCTGGAGATACATGGAAAGGAGTATGGAAGGACACCTGGATAGGAGCAGGAGGAGGCCATTTGACCCTTGAAGCCTGCTCCGCCAGTTATTACGATTATGGCTGATCATCCAACTCAATACGTTAATCCTGTTTTTTCCCCATAACCTTCGATCCCATTCGCCCCACTTGCTATATCCAGCCGCTTCTTGAATATATTCAATGTTTTGGCATCAACTACTTCCTGTGATGATGAATTCCACAGGCTCACCAATCTTTGGGTGAAGAAATGTCCCCTCACCTCTGTCCTAAATTGTCTGCCCTGAATCCTCAGCCTGTGACCTCTGGTTCTGGACTCACAGTAAGAAGTTTAACAACACCAGGTTAAAGTCCAACAGGTTTACCGGCTTTTGCTACCAAATAAACCTGTTGGACTTTAACCTGGTGTTGTTAAACTTCTTACTGTGTTTACCCCAGTCCAACGCCGGCATCTCCACATCTGGACTCACCCGCCATTGGCAATATCCTCCTTGCATCTACCCTGTCTAGTCTGTTATAATTATATACGTCTCTATGCGTTCCCTTCGCTCCCCCCTCCCCCATTCCACCCCACCCCCCTCCCCGCCTCCCCCCCAATTCATTCTTCTGAACTCCATCGAAAACAATTTTAACCTG
This sequence comes from Mustelus asterias, assembly GCF_964213995.1. Classification (NCBI taxonomy): domain Eukaryota; kingdom Metazoa; phylum Chordata; class Chondrichthyes; order Carcharhiniformes; family Triakidae; genus Mustelus; species Mustelus asterias. The sequence goes on from NC_135816.1 coordinate 94,115,688, forward strand.
TTCAATCTCTTCTCATACATCAGTCCCGTCATCCCCGGAATCAGCCTGGCAAACTTTTGGTGCACTCCCTCGACAGGAAAAGCATCCTTCCGCTGTAAAGGAGACCAGGACTGAACACAATACTCTTGGTGTGACCTCACCAAGGCCCTCTATAATTTCAACAACATATACCTGCTCCTGTACTCAAATCCTTTCGCAATGCAGGTCAACGTGCCACTCGCTCAATATAACTCCTGCTGCACCTACATTCTTACCTTCAGTGACTGGTGCACAAGGACATCCAGGTTCCGCTGCACACTTCCCCCTCCCAATTTCCAGCCATTCAGGTAATAATCTGATTTCTCATTTTTGTTTCCAAAGTGAATAACCTCACATTTATCCAAATATGCTGCATCTGCCATTGATTTGCCAACTCACCCAGCCTGACCAGGTCATTTCGAAGCATCTCTGCATTCTCATCACGGTTCACTCTCCCAATCAATTTGGTGTCATCTGCAAACTTCAAGATGTTAAATGTTGTTCCCTCACCCAAATCATAATATATACTGTGAATAGCAGTGACGAGTGGGGTGCCATAGGGATCGGTTCCCAGCTCCGATCCCTGTGGCACCCCACTAGTTACTGACTGCCAATTTCCTGTTTGATAATTCTTCATCAGAACAGAAGACAACTGAAAAAAGGATAAGATTTGAGTGGATTGTTTCGTCTGTCTCTGGGGACTGAATGAAAGGGATAGGTGGAGACAACGGGACGTTGGACAGAAGAGCAAAGGAGATATAAATGTGCTCATTCTGTCGAAGAATGTTGCTGAAAATGTACATTAAAAGATCTGAAGATGCTAAATGCTGGACAAACGTAATCAGTGCGTCAAAGCACAACCTGAAACATGTTGAAAATGGTCCTAGTAGGTGGTGGGAGGGGAGAGAGGGGAAAGGGAACAAAAGAGATCGAACGAACTGTAAAAAAATGGAAGGGAAGAAAATTAGTCGATGGATGAAATAGAAATAAATACAAATAACAACATAAAAGTGGAAAATAAAATAAATCAATAAATGCGCAAATAAAGGACAATTTGATGTAAATGGTGTGAAGGTCGAGGCGAGAGTTCATGGTATTAAGTTGTTGCATTCAATATAAAGTCTAGCCGCCTGCGAAATGCATGATCAGGAGATGAGGTTTCTCCTGTTTGTGTGGGCTTTCACTGGGACATTTCAACCGGCCGAACAAGAAGCTTGGCATAAAAGACTGTTGAGAACAAATGGGAGGTTTTCAATGAAATCAATTCATGACTTGCAACACAGGTCAACCCCAGAGTGGAAGAACGATTTTTAAATGGGCATAAAACAACCAATGTTAACGAAGGGAGTATGGAATAATATTAAGGTTATTGGAGACAAAAAACAGAATGTCTCAAAGATTTAGATTAATGGTATGCCGATGGATGGAGAGGTTTAAATAGCAACAAAATTTGAAAAATAATAATAACCTTGATGGGAATTTGAGGGGCATGACCGTAAATTCGCAGAAATAGTCAACTGGTAAATACGGAGGAAGAAATTCTTAGATTACAGGGTGAAATAAGACCATAAGACCATAAGACATAGGAGCGGAAGTAAGGCCATTCGGCCCATCGAGTCCACTCCACCATTCAATCATGGTTGATTTCAACTCCATTTACCCGCTCTCTCCCCATAGCCCTTAATTCCTCGAGAAATCAAGAATTTATCAATTTCTGTCTTGAAGACGCTCAACGTCTCTGCCTCCACAGCCCTCTGTGGCAATGAATTCCACAGACCTACCACTCTCTGGCTGAAGAAATTTCTCCTCATCTCTGTTCTAAAGTGACTCCCTTTTATTCTAAGGCTGTGCCCCCGCGTCCTAGTCTCCCCTGCTAATGGAAACAACTTCCCTACGTCCATCCTATCTAAGCCGTTCATTATCTTGTAAGTTTCTATTAGATCTCCCCTCAACCTCCTAAACTCCAATGAATATAATCCCACGGTCCTCAGACGTTCATCGTATGTCAGGCCTACCATTCCTGGGATCATCCGTGTGAATCTCCGCTGGACCCGCTCCAGTGCCAGTATGTCCTTCCTGAGGTGTGGGACCCAAAATCGCTCACAGTACTCCAAATGGGGCCTAACCAGTGCTTTATAAAACCTCAGAAGTACATCCCTGCTTTTGTATTCCAAGCCTCTTGAGATAAATGACAACATTACATTTGCTTTCTTAATTACGGACTCAACCTGCAAGTTTACCTTTAGAGAATCCTGGACTAGGACTCCCAAGTCCCTTTGCACTTTAGCATTATGAATTTTGTCACCGTTTAGAAAATAGTCCATGCCTCTATTATTTTTTCCAAAGTGCAAGACCTCGCACTTGCCCACGTTGAATCTCATCAGCCACTTCTTGGACCACTCTCCAAAACTGTCTAAATCTTTCTGCAGCCTCCCCACCTCCTCAATACTACCTGCCCCTCCACCTATCTTTGTATCATCGGCAAACTTGGCCAAAATGCCCCCAGTCCCGTCATCTAGATCGTTAATATATAAAGAGAACAGCTGTGGCCCCAACACAGAACCCTGCGGAACACCACTTGTCACCGGTTGCCATTCTGAGAAAGAACCTTTTATCCCAACTCTCTGCCTTCTGTCTGACAGCCAATCGTCAATCCATGTTAGTACCTTGCCTCGAATACCATGGGCCCTTATTTTACTCAGCAGTCTCCCGTGAGGCACCTTGTCAAAGGCCTTTTGGAAGTCAAGATAGATAACATCCATTGGCTCTCCTTGGTCTTACCTATTTGTTATCTCTTCAAAGAACTCTAACAGGTTTGTCAGGCACGACCTCCCCTTACTAAATCCATGCTGACTTGTCCTAATCCGACCCTGCACTTCCAAGAATTTAGAAATCTCATCCTTAACGATGGATTCTAGAATTTTGCCAACAACTGAGGTTAGGCTAATTGGCCTATAATTTTCCATCTTTTTTCTTGTTCCCTTCTTGAACAGTGGGGTTACAACAGCGATTTTCCAATCCTCTGGGACTTTCCCTGACTCCAGTGACTTTTGAAAGATCATAACTAACGCCTCCACTATTTCTTCAGCTATCTCCTTTAGAACGCTAGGATGTAGCGCATCTGGGCCCGGAGATTTATCAATTTTCAGACCTTTTAGTTACTCTAGCACTTTCTCCTTTGTGATGGCAACCATATTCAACTCTGCCCCCTGACTTTCCTGAATTGTTGGGATATTACTCATGTCTTCTACTGTGAAGACTGACGCAAAGTACTTATTAAGTTCCTCAGCTATTTCCTTGTCTCCCATCACTAGATTACCAGCGTCATTTTGGAGCGGCCCAATGTCTACTTTTGCCTCCCGTTTGTTTTTAATGTATTTAAAGAAACTTTTACTATCATTCCTAATGTTACTGGCTAGCCTACCTTCATATTTGATCCTCTCCTTCCTTATGTCTCTCTTTGTTATCCTCTGTTTGTTTTTATAGCCTTCCCAATCTTCTGACTTCCCACTACTCTTTGCCATAAGTGGTAGGTAAGATGACAGAACAGTGACAAATTGAAGTTAACCCTGAATATTGTGGGGTGCTGCTTCAGGGAGGAAAGAAACAAACCAAAATAATACTCAAATGAAGACAGGACTTAAGAACCGCAGACCTGAGAGATGAAGGGATGTATGCCCAAACATTATTGAAGGAAGCAGCAAAGGTAGACGAAATGGCTAGGAAGCCAAGCGGGATTGTTGGCTTTATTAGCTGAAGCATAGAATATAAGAGCACGGAAGTTATGCTGGAACTGTAAAACTGTTCTTTATGGCACAGCTGGAGTATGCGGCACATGTATTTTCATCACACGAGAGAAAATATGTGATTGCACTCAAAATGGTACAGAGGAAAATTCACCAGTGCGTTGCTGGATTGGAGAATTTCAGCAATAAAGAGATGCCGGTCAGGCTGAGTTTGTTTACTTTATGGCACTTATGGCTGAGGGGGGCGGGGGGGGGGGGGCGGGGAGAGGGGTCCAGATGGAGGCATATAGAATTATGAGGGATATCAATAGGATGGATAAGTAGAAGCGCTGTCCATTGCTAGAGGGGTCAAGAAAAGAGGGGAATGGATTTAAGGTAAGTGGCAGGAAGTTTCGAGGCAATTTATGGAAAGCCATTTTCTTCCTGACAGATGTGGGGATCTACAACTCACTGCCTGAAAGGGTAGAAAAGGTGGGAAATGACACAACATTTAATAAATATTTACTTATTCACTTCAAAGGCCACATCATAGAAGACGACGGACAAAGTGCTGGAAAAGCTGGAAAAGCGCTGGAAGAGTTAGATGTTCCGTGGGTATCACACACACAATGACCTGATGAGTGTCTTTCTCTCCTGTAAAACGCCATTACTCTATGACACTGCAGTCAGTAACTATAGCGAATGTCGATCCACTTCTCCTTTAACAAGCATCCTTATGTTCTGGAAAAATCCCAGAGGTTTGTAAAATTGCTAATGTGACACGTTAATTCGAAAAGAGAGAGAAAGAAAGAGAAAGAAACATTTGTTAACAGGCCAATTGGCTAGACATCTTTCAGTGGGAAAATGTTGAAGTCCATTCTTACAGGTATAATAACAGAGCATTTAGAAATAAATACTATAATGACGAGAGGAAACATGGCTTCAAGAAGGGAAAATTATGCCGAGCATATCTTTTATAATATTCTGAGGTGGTAAAAAGCAGCTCATTGAAAGCAAAAGCTGCAGTTGTTATGCTAGGATTTCTAAAAAGGCATTTGATAAGGTTTTGTTTTCATACAAAATGCTACTTAACAGCAAACAACGTTTGCTATCGCTAGTGGTACATTGGCTTGGACAGAGGATTGACTCAGTGATAAGAAAAAGAGAGTTGGTATAAGAGCGGCTATTCAGGATGGCATCCTGTAAATAGTGGCACAAGAATCAGTGCTCGGGCCGCATTTTTTGCAGCATATATTAAAGAATTGGAAGAGGGAAGTAAGTGCACTAATGCAAAGTTGGCATATGACATAGAAATATGTGTTTATGGAAGTGATAAGGAGAACACAAAAAGTCCATAGCAGATTAAGTAAGTGAGCACAATCTTGATATCATTAGGAAAATGTGAAAATATGCATTTTGGTAGGAAGTACAAAGGAACGGTGTATAATATTTAAAAATAGGAAGACTGCAGCACGGATGAATATGGAGCCCCTCGTGTATGAATCAGGAAAAGTTAGCCGCAGGTGAATCAGTTCATAGTGAAGGTAATTGTGATGGTGGCCTTAATTTCAAATGGAATAGGGCATTGGAAAGAGAGAAGGTTTGCGAAAGTTATCAAAGGCACCTGTTAGACCACGCCTCTGATATTGTAAACTGTTTTTGTCCTTAACTAAAGAAAACAATTTGAAATTGTCTGCAATTCAGAGAAGGTTCACTGGCTTAATCCTGGGAATGGAAGGATTTTCTTGTAAGAAAATGCTGAGTAGGTTGTTCCTGCAGTCAGAAGAGTTAAGAAGAATGAAAGGCAAGATTATTGAATCGTATAGGATTCTCAGAGGACTTGAAAGTATAGGTGCAGAGAGGGTGTTTCAGATTGTGATGACGTCCAGGGAAGGAAGGCATAATATCAGACTAAGGATTTGCACTTTTAAGACAGAGAAGAAGTTAAATTTCTACTCTCATTGGCAGTCAATCTGCGAAATTGTGTACCACGGAGGGCTATGGAGGTTGTGCCGTTAAATATTACAGAATCACAGAATACTATAGTGCGAAAGAGGCTCTTCAGCCCATTGAGTCTGCACTGACACATGAAATGCCCTTCCCTGCCCACCTAATTCCACTTGCCAACAGTTGGCCCATAGCCATGAATGTAATGGCGTGCCAAGTACATTTCCAGGTGCTTTTGAAAGGATGTGAGGCAACACGCATCCACCACCCTCACAGACAGCGCATACCAGATCGTCACCACACTGTGAGCAAGTAAACACGTTTTTCCTCAAATCCCCCCTAAACCTCACACCCCTCACTTTTGATTTGTACCCGCTCGGAATTGACGCTTAAACTATGAGGAGCAGCTGCACTCTATGCACCCTGTCCATGCCTCTCATAATTTTGAACATCTCAATCAGGTCGACCCTCAGTCTTCTCTGCTCCGTCGAAAACAACCAAAGCCTATCCAACCTCTCTTCTGACTTAAATGTTCCATCCGAGGCAGCATCCTTGTAAATCTCCAATGCACCCCCCCCAACCCCCCACCCCCTCAACCCCAGGGCGTTCAGATCCTTCCTATAATGTGGCGACCAGAACTGCACACAGTACTCCAGCTGTGGCCTCACCAAAGATCTATTCAACTACATTATGATCTCTCTGCTTTTGTAATCTATATCCAGATTGATGAAGGCGTGTGTGCCATATGCCCTTTTCACCACCCTATTAATCTGCCTTTCCGTCTTCAGAGATCTATGGACAAACACGCCAATGTCCCTTTGTTCTTCGGAACTTCCCTGTGTCAGACCTTTCATCGCATAATTTCTTATCAAATTTCTTATCAAATTACTCAGGGTTAAATTCCATCTGCAACTGAGTGGCCCATTTGACAATCTCACTTCTATCTTCCTATAACTAAGACACTCAACGTTTCTGTTAACCAGCCGGCCAATCTTTGTGTCATCGGCAAATTACTGATCCTACCCCGCCCCCCAACTGCCACCCTCCACCCACCCCCCAACCCTCCCCCTCCCCCGCCCTCCGCCGCGACCCACATAGTCATCTATATATGTCAGTATATAGTTTTTTTTAAGCAGTAATGGAATCAAGGTTTATGGCTCTCAGCTTGGAATGTCGAGTTGTTCATATCAGTTCAAACACAGTCTCACTGAATGACGCGCCAGGATTGAGGGACCAGAAAGCCTTCATCTCCTTCTATTTCTTATGGCATAAAACTGCCGGAATACCTACGACCATACAGGTTAACAGCTGAGACATTTTCACTGTGCTCCATTTTTAAACAATGACCCATCTTTCCAGATTGTGTCACATGAAGAAACATTATATTCACATTCACGTTAATTATTCCACAGGAAGGTAAAGATTTCAATGAATTCCGCTCGTATTCTTCTCAGCTAGTTGTCCATTCCTTCTGTTTCTCTCAAAAACAATCTCCGAACTAATTCTGACTTATTTGCATCCTTCTTTAAATAAGACCAATGCTCTACACATTGTTTCAGATGTGCTCTCACCAGCATTCTGTACAAATAAGGCATAATTTGTCGAACTTCATAATGATTTATCCTTGTAATGAACGAGAACATAATATTAACTTCCCCAATTCCTTGTCTTACATTCACTCTAGCCGTTTTAATATTCGTTCACTCGGATCCCTCTGAAACTCAGAGCTTTGCAATCGCTCATGATTTAAGATCCTTGAAAGTATTTTATTTGCCTGCAAAAATCTTTGTCACCCTCCTCTTCAACATTCAAAGGCAGCAGAGAAGTTGAATATGTTTTTAAAGCAGATGAAAAATGATTCTTAATAAGCAAGACTTTGAAATGCACAGTTTATTCAATTGTCTGACATGCAAACTCAAATAACTTATAGGCAGTTGTTTCAATTGTTCTTCAGTACTTTCTTTCCTGCATATCCGTGGAGCAATGTCAAATTTTGCAAAAATATCTTCGGACCTTGTATAAATTTAATTTTCGTACATTGCAAAAGGTTCCTTTAGCACATTCCTGAACCAGAACGGTTTTTCGAACAATCGATAACGTTTTCATTGTCATCAGTACAGACTTAATTCCAGATATGTTTGGAGAATTCAAATCTCACCAGCTGCCATGGCGGAATTCGAATGCGGGTCCACATCGCATTACTTGTGTTTCTGGATTAATAATCTAGCGGTAAGACCAAAGAACAACTGAAGGGCAAAGGAAATTACAGCACAGGAACAGGCCATTCGGCTCTCCAAGCCTGCACAAGCTATGCTGCCTGACTAAACTATAAACCCCTATCCTTCCGGGGACCATATCCCTCGATGTCCATCCTATGCATGCATTTGTCCAGAAGCCGCTTAAAACACACTATCGTATCTGCTCCCACTATCTCCCCCGGCACCGAGTTCCAAGCACCCACCACCCTCTGTGCAAAAACAAATGCCTCGTACTACTCCTTTAAACCTTGCACCTCGCACTTTAAATATATGCCCCCTAGCAATTATTCTTCCATCCTGGGAAAACATCTTCTGACTATCCATTCTATCCATGCCCCTCATAATCGTGTAGACTTCTATCAGGTCGCCACTCAATCTCCGACGAGTGAACAACCCAAGTTTCCCTAACCTCTCCTCAGATCTATTGCCCTCCATTGCAGGCAACATCCTAGTAAATATTTTCTGTACCCTCTCCAAAGCTAGCACATTCTTCTGATCGTGGGGCGACCAGAATTCAACTCTATATTCTAAGTGCTGCCGACCTCACGTTCTATAAAGCTGCAACATGACTTGCCAATTTTTTAACTCAACGCCCAGCCGATGAGGTCAACCATGCTGTATGCCTTCTTGATTACCTTCTCCACCTGTGTTGCCACTTTCAGTGACCTGTGTACATCTACACCCACATCCTTCTGCACATCAATGCTCTTAAGTGTTCTGCCATTTACTGTATGTTTCCCATCTGCATGAGACCTTCCAAAATGCATTATTTTATATTTGCCCGGATTAAACTCCATCTGCCATCTCTCTGCCCACGTCCCCAACCGATCTATATCCTGCTGTATCCTCTGATGGTCCTCATCAGTATCCGCAAATCCACCAACCTTTGTGTCATCCGCAAAACTTACTGATGAATCCAGTTACATTTATCTCCAAATCATTTATTATATTGCAAACAGCAAAGGTCCCAGCAGTGATTCCTGAGGAACGCCACTTGTCACAGCCCTCCATTCAGAAACGCATCCTTCCACTGCTCCCCTTTGTCTTCTTTGATCGAGCCAGTTTTGTATCCGTATTGCCAGCTCACGTCTGATTCCATGTGGCTGCACTTTCTGCACCAGCATGCCACAAGGGACCTTCTCAATGGCCTTTCTGAAGTCCATGTAGACAGCAACTGTTGCTCCACCCTTATCAATCATCTTCATCACTTCCTCGAAAAACGCGATCAAATTATTGAGGCACGATCTCTCTTTCATAAAACCATGTTGCCTCTCGTAAATATGTCCACTTTTTTCCAAGTGGGTATAAATCCTGTCTCGAAGAATCCTCTCCAATGCCTTCCCTATGACAAATGTAAGGCTCACCGGCCTGTGATCACGTGGATTATTCTTGCTACTCTTCTTCAACAAAGGAACAACATTGGCTATTCTCCAATCATTTGGGACCTCCCCTGTAGCCAGTGAATATACAAATATTTCTCTCAAGGCCCCAGCAAATTTCTCCCTTGCCTCTCTCAAGTATTTTGGGGTATATCCGATCACGCCCTGGGGACTTGTCTGCCTTAATGTTTCTCAAGAACCCCAAGACCTCCTCTTTTCTGATCTCAACATGACACAAACTATCTGCACACCATTCCCCAGACTCATCTTCCAAAAAGTCATTTTCTTTGGTAAATACTGACGCAAAGTTTTCATTTAATAACTCGCCCATTTCCTCTGGCTCCATGCATAGATCCCTTTCCCTGTTCTTGAGTGGGCCAACTTTTTCCTTGGTAACTCTCTTGCTCTTTATATATGTATAAAAAGCCTTTGGATTTTCCTTAATCCTGCTGGCCAATGATTTTTCGTGACCCCTTTTAGCATTCCTTACTCCTGGCTTAAGTTGCTTCCTACTTTCCTTGTATTCCACACTTGCTTCGAGTGTTCTCAGCCTCCTAGCCTTGATAGATGCTTCTCTTTTTTTATTTTTGACCCGACTCACCATATCTCTCGTTATCCAAGGTTCCCAATGCTTGCCATATTTATCCTTCATCCTGAATCCCTATCAATTAACACCTGAAAACTTCCCACATGCCAGATGTTGAATTGCCCTCAAACATCTGTCCCCAATCTACATTCTTCAGTTGCAGCCTAATATTGTTGTAACTAGCCTTCCCCCAGTTGAGCAACTTAACATGAGGACTACACTTTTCTTTATCCATCAGTACCTTAAAGCTTACTGAATTGTGGTCACCGTTCCCGAACTACTCCCCTGCTGAAACATCGACCACCTGGCCGGGCTCATTCACCAATACCCAGGCCAGTATGGCCCTTTCCCAAGTTGGACTATCTCAATACTGTTTCAAGAATCCTTCCTGATGCTCCTTCCAAACTCTGTCTCATCCATGCCCCGGGCACTAAGTCAGTCTCAGTCAATATAGGGGAAGTTAAAATCGCCCACCACAACAACCATGCTACTTTTACACCTTGCCAAAATCTGCCTACATTTATGTTCCTCTATCTCCCACTGGCTGTTGGGCGGTCTGTAGTGAAGCCTCAATATTGTGACGACACACTTCCTATTCCTGAGCTCTACCCATATTGCCTCGATGTATGAACCCTCCAAGGTGTCCTCCAGCTGTACATCTGTGATATTCTCCTTAACTAGTAGCACAGTTCCCCTAAGGGGTCGCTTTCCCTTGCCTAAAGCCACGACCACTTCCAACTAGAAGGACAAGGGCAGCAGATATATGGGAGCACCACCACTACAATTCCGTTGTCAGGCAATCACCATCCTGACTTGGAAATATATTGCGGTTCCTTCATAGTCACTGATTCAAAATCCTGGATTTCCCTTCCTAACGGTAGTGTGGGTCAATCCACACCAGCTGGACTGCAGCGATTCAAGAAGGCAGTGAACAACCACCTGCTCAAGGGCAACTAGGAATGGACAAGAACTGCTGGGCAGCCAGGGACACCGAAGTCCCAATAAAAATAAACTGGTCTGTGGTTACTTGCATTATATTTCCCTCGCTTTTTGAAGAAAAATCTTAAGTTAGTCATCTTCTAATCCAGTGGAATTGTCCTGAATCATAACGTGATGCATTCATGGTCTCAACAGGCCCTGCGGATTTGTCAACCCGCAGCTGCAAAGTTGTTCTCCACTAACCCTGATCTGGTGATTGTAACTTTCTAGATTTCCTCCCTCACTTCCAATTCCTTTTTACAGCTATTTTGGGGATCTTATCATATCCTCTATTGTCGGGAACGCTGCAAAGTGACTCTTAAATTTACTTGTCATCTCCTTTTTATCCTGTATTAATTCTACAAATTCATTTCCCACAGCACCAATGCTTCATTAACTATTTTATTAAATTATGTATTCGTGTACATTTCCAATGTCTGCTCTTATATGCCGTGCTCGTTTGGTTCCAACTCTAATTTTCCACTCCTTATTTACGTTTCAATCGTCACGTGCAGCCATTTATACCTGTCCAAACTTCTAATTTGTCAGACATCTTTGTGGATTTTTTAAAGGTTGCTACATGTCTGCACTGCATGTCTATTCACCTGCCCTTTAACCTGATTTGCCTATTATTTTTAACTTCTCCAGCATTCATATCCTAATAATGTTGCTTATTTTTGTTTACAATGCAAAGATGCACTACACTGTAAGAGGAAATCTGACAGCAACCCACGTTCCCATGATGTTCTGTTGCTATCAGGGATGTGATGTTGGACGTAATGCAATTCTGCAATTCTATACGTGCAAAGCCAGTGACAAATCACCCACAGTTCAGCCGTATTATACCATCGTCAGCATTGCTTATGGCTTGACTGTTGACTCCGATGAAGAGTTTGAGTTAAAATTTTCGTCTGAAATTGACAAAGTCCGCCCTATGATACCAAATCAAGAAAAAAGCTGCCCAAAATGATTCACTTGTGCTTTCTGAGAAGCGACCTCGAAGATTCGTCCACTGAACTGCTGACTGAGGGGTTTGCCGCGAATACGCCCGAATCCCGGTCGTCCAGAAATAAAATATCGATGGATCTGGGAACATTATTGGAGGGTTTTGAATATACTGCCTGCCGCAGATTTTGAATAAACTGCCGCCCTGCAATTTCACTGCAGGTGATTTGCCACAAATTTTGCATTTATAGCTTTGCAGAATACGAGCAGTACGCCCAAGATCAAATCACCGATGGCAACCGAACATCACAGGGCTTGCTGTCAGATTTCCTCTTCCAATTCAATGCACATATCAGTGCCTGTTCCTCCTGTAGTACGTACCAAGGCAACCACGTTGAATGTTAATAGATTGGGTCAGCGATTAGTTTGAAAATCTTCAACTGAAGATGTAGTTGACTTTAAAAAACACATTCTCAACACCAAAAGCATGCCGCTTAAATTTGGCAAGGAATTTTAGCCGTTGGAACAGGTGTGGAATACAATAATGAATAATATTATTAAAATACATGGCATTTGATTTCGTTCTTCTCGTGCTCTCTGTTGCTCTATGCATATATGCACTGCCCATCTGGCAAGCATACCTACCTGTATTTTGGTGGAATCCATTCAGAAATGGGAGAGCATAACTTGAAAAGCCTAAATATGACGTACTTGAGCATATGACAGGCATTTGCGAGACATGCATGTGAACAGTTGTGGTTGTCTATTGTGAAATGATAGTATAGATATCGTCCTACTATTGAGGTTTTTTAGGGGCTGTCGGCACACTGACCATACTCCCTTCATGATTGTAATAAACATTTCCTGCTTCCAGTTTATTCAAGATTCTCAGTTAATTTTCACCGCATAATTTTCTCATGAGCAACATCTACTGGTGAGGAACAGAAAGTGCACACAGATAGCAGATACCAGCGTGCAGTACATTTGTATTCCTTTATGGGGTGTGATCATCGCTAGCTGGCGAGAATGTGTTACCCGTCCCGAATTGCCCTTGAGAAGTTGTCCATGACCTTTTGTGACGAACTTATGCAGTCACCGTGGCATGGATACAACCATGGTGCTGTTAGGGAGTGAGTTCCAGCATTTTCCGAAGGGACTTAACAGGCAACTGATATATTTCCAAGTTAGGATGGTAAATAACTCGGAGTTGCACCGGCAGGTGGTGGCTTTTCCCAATTGCCGCTGTCCAGCATCAGCTAGATCGTCGCAGTCATGGGCTTGACATTTGCTTCTGAAGGAGTCAGTGTGTGTTCCAAAAGAACATCTTGCAAATCGATTCATATATTCGTACAACGCACAAATGTCACTTCCACACACCTGTCCACTCTGCTGCACTCTGCTGGCCCTGTTTGTCAGTAGTGGAGGAAGTGAATATTTGTGGAAGGGGTGTCATTCATGCATGTTGCTATGTTCTGAACAGTCTTGATCTCCTTGAGTGTTTTTGGAGTTGCGCTCAATCAATCAGGTGGAGAGAAGCTCAATACAATTCTGATTTTTTCCTTGTCGAATGTAGGCACATATTGGAGACTCAGAATGTCAGTTGCTTGGAGGACGATCCCTCGCCTCGTACTTGCTCTTTCATGTTTTTTTATTAATCTTTCACATGTGGCAGGCCTACAGATGCAGGTAAACTCACAGTGCTCTTCAGAGGTAATTCCAAGTGGTGTTGTTGCCAGTTATATACTGCTCATGTCCTAGATCGTAGTGGTGGAGGTTTTGCATGAGGACCCAGGCAGATGGACGGTATTATATCACACTTCTGACCTGTGCTCTGCTCAGTATTGTTAGACTTTATAGAGATACGGAGTGAGTTCCTCGCTCGAAGATTCCTAAATGTGGGCTGTGCTGGTAGCTATTGTATTCCTGTGGCTAGTCCAGTTCAGTTTCTTGTCAATAGTAATCCCTAGGATGTTGATACTCACGGATTCTACTTTGACAGTGCGATGATTATATCTTTTTTTTGAAGATGAACATTGCCTGACACTTATGCAGCACTACTGTCACTTGCCACTTCTCATCCTAAGCCAGATATTGTCCAGCTCTTGCTGAATTCTGACAGACATTGATTTGGTGTCTGAGGAGTCGCGCAAGATAGATAATTAAAATTGCGCAGTCATCATTGAATATCCCCTCATCTGATCATATGATGGAAGGAAGGTCATTGGAGCAATAAGCACTTAAGAATTAGGAGCAGACGTAGGCAAATTACGCCCTTCGAACTTGCTCAGCCGTGCAATCAATCCATTGTTGATTCCCCCCGGCCTGACATCCGCCTTCCTCCTGTTATTCACTTCCCTTTAACACTTTTTAAAAAAATTACAGATGTATCTTCGTGAAACCAGAAATGATTCCAGCTCCACCATGCTATCGGGCAGTGAGTTCCAAAAACTCAATATCATTGGCGAGAAGTAGTTAATCTTCATCTCAGTGTCACATCTACCGTCTCTCAACCTACACCTGGGACCTCTTGTTAGAATCATAAAATTCATGTAATTTCTACAGTGCAGGAGGAGGCTATTCTGCCCATTGCATCTGCACCGAGCACAATCCTATCCAGGCCCTATTCCCGTAAACACTCATACTTATCCTGCTAATTCCCCGGACACTAGGGTTAATTTAGCCTGGCCAATCAACTAACCTGCACATCTTTGGACTGTGGGAGGAACCGCAGCGCCCAGAGGAAACCCACGGAAGAACAGGGGAAATGTGAAAACTCCACACATGGAGTGATCTGAGGATGGAATTGAACCTGAACCCCTGGCACTGTGCCTCAGCAGTGCTAACCACTTTGCAACCATGCCATCACATGTTCCAGATTTCCGAGAAGAAGACACATTTAGTCTACGTTTATTCTATCAATCCTCTTTAGAATGTTGCATACCTCAATCCGATCCCCTCTCATCCTTATCAATTCCAGTAAGAATTAGTTCGAACTGTTTAATCACTCCCCGTATGTCGTACATCATTGATGAAATAGTTGCACATGGTTGGGCCGAGGGCATTTCACAAATGTCCTCCTGCAGATATATTCTGGAGCTGTAAAAACTGCCCTCCAACCATCAAAAATATGACTCTTTCTGCCACGTATTACTCCAGCCTGCAGACGGCCATTACATTGATTTCCTTCGACTGCGGTTTTGCAAGGGCTTGTTCAATTTATGCAAGGTCAAATGTTGTCTGATGTCAAGGGAAACCACTAACACTTCACTTCTGTCATTCCACTTTTTTGGCCATGTCTGAACCACCGTTGCGAGGAGGTCAGGAGCTGAGAGACGCTGGCCAATACAAACTCAGCGTCCGTGAGCAGATTATTGCTCACAAAGTATGGTTTAGTAGCACGGTTAACACCTATATCAATTGATGAGGAGCGAGAGAAGACTGAAAGAGCAGCAATTTGGCGTTGGATTTGACCTGTTTCTTGTGTACAGGATATAAGTGGGCAAGTTCCCATCTTGCTGGTTAGAAGTCAATTATCAACCTATCCTGAAACAGCTTGGGAATGGCGCAGCAGTTTCTGGAACACAAGCCTTCAGTAGTATTACCGGAATAGTGTCAGAGCCTGCAGCATTTGCAAGATTCGCTGCATTCTGGGACTTCTTGGTATCAAATGGAAAGACTTTTGTGATGAAAAGGACATCGGAAAAGGCTGAGATGGATCAACAACCAGACATTGCTGGTTGAATATTATTGCGTATGTTGCCACATTAGCTGTTGCACTAATATGTTGGGCGCTTCCATCAGTGAGGATGGGGATGATTGTGGAGCCTGCTCCTCCAGCAAGTTGCTTGATTAACCGCCACTGTTCATGGTTAGATTTGGCAACATTGTGGAGCATAAGCCTGATCCATTGGTTGTTGCCTCCATAGTTATATGGCAAGTCCAGTTCCGTTTCCTGACAACTCTTCTCCTATGATGGAACCTTATATATCAGATCTTGCTCTGGCGGGGGGAGGGTGAGGGTGGGGTGGGGGGGATGGAGACGGGGTCAATATATTGAATTTGCTGAAAAGTCATGTTTATAATGAATCGCAGAACAGGCTCGAAGAGCAAGTGAGCCTACTCCTGCTTGTATTTTCTATTTATGGTTCTCTGTCTGTTGATTGTGGGGGATTTGGCGATGGCAAATAGCACACAAATTCAATGGGTGATGGTTAGGTAATTTTTATTGGTCCTGCACTAGTGTGGCAAGTGTGCTTCTTGTCCCCTTCCATTCCAAGCCAGGACATGGTCCAGATTTTTTTTTTTTGCGTATGGACATGGACTACTGCATTACCTGAGCATTTGCCAATGGTACTGAATATCGTACAGGCATTAGCGAAAATCCCCACTTCTGACACCATGACGGAATTGTCAGCATTGGTGAAACAGTTGAAGATGATTAAGGTTCAAACACCAATGAAGAACTCCTGAACTTACGCCCTGAAAATAAGATTTGTGACCTCCAATCATTACAATCACCTTCCTTTGTTCCAGAAATGTCTCCAAATTGCGGAGATTCTGTCCCCTGATTCCCAGTGACTTCAGTTTTACTGGGTTTCTTGGTGCAACTTTAGGTGAAATTCTGAAATGGTATCAGGAGCAATCGCTCTCCTCTCACTTGTGGAAATATGCTCCTTTGTCCCTATTTGAACCAAAGTTGCCACACGGCCATGGGCTTAATGGAACTTCCCGATCAAAAGCGAAGCATCTCAAAGCTGGCGAAGCAACTGCCGCTGATTAGTACCATTGATGATTCGTTGCTTTACTTACCTGATGAAGGAGAATAGGTTGATGGGGTGGCAGTTGAATGGGTTCGTTTCTCCAACGTTTCAGGTGCACAACGTACAGAGACAATGTAGTACATTGCCTGGTACAGAGAGCCATTTCAATGAGTCACGGAGTCATACAGTTCAGAAAATATCCTTCCGTCCAACCATTTGGTACAGGAAGTATCTACCACTGAAGACGCCCTAATCCCATTTCCTTACATTTCGCCCCATATTCTTGAATATTTTGATATTTCACGTGTTCATCCAAATATATTTTTGAAGATTTAAGTTTTTTGGCCGCGACTACCTTCCCAGGCAGAACATTTCAACTTACCACAACGCTCTGAGAGAAAAAAGTATTTTCTCATATCCCCACTGAATCTCCAGCCCCTGAGACTAAAACTACGCCCCCTTACAATTGATCCCTCAAACATGGAGAACAACTGCTCCCTACTCTCCCCCTCCATACCCTCATCATCTTATAAACCTCAGTCATGTCCCTCTTTAACCTTGCTCTGCTCTGCAGAGAACAATCCAAGCCGAGTATGGATAACTATCAGTGCTCCAGGGCAGATCCATTCCTGGAGCACGAATGACCATAACTCTTGCCAGAAAACTATTAGTGTCCATGCATTTGGCAGTATTCATTGCCTTCAGAATTTTAATTAATCACATGGTTTGAATTGATTGTGGGACTTAGGTAAAAACTAAATAATTGTTGATATTACTTAGTGAGATGCTGTTTGATTAGATTTTCAGCTGTGTGTTTTTCCACGATCAACCTTTGTCATGTACACCTGGACTGGTTACTGATATGATATTTGCTCGGTGTGCTTATACAACGTGGGAGATAAGATAATGATTGTGAAAATGATAGATTCTTGTTGCTTCAGGAATAGTGAATAGGCAGATTGTTTAGTTCTCTCTTCGAAATTCTTGCGCAACTAACGTACAGTTACTGATTAAGCCTCGGTAATCTGAAGCTCTCTCCTGCATGTTTGCAATATGTTTGTCCTAATTAAGCTTAATTTGAAATTTGTCTTTCTAAACAAAACTGGAATGGCAATAGCACTGCAAATCTAAACTGATGGCTACTTGTTAAGCCGCACATAAATAAGCTTTTCATTCATAAGAAAAATATACCATGTTACTGTCATTGCATTTCCTTTGCTGAAACGTCATACGAACTGGAATTAAAACAAGTCAAAATTGTATTTGGTTAAAATTTAGAGTCCAGTAAATGTCCCATTACATCCAAATACATTAATTGTAATATCGTGCAGACTGATAAACTGGGGAACAATAAATTGCTGGTTGTTAAAAGATATTGTCTATGATACCAAAATGCATGCACCGTTTTTCGCAGCTGCATCCAGGACAAAGCAGCCCAATTGATTAATACCCCTTCCACAAAAAATCACTCTACCGACAACGGACGGACAGGGACAGTCGTGTTTACCATCCACGAGATGCACTGATGTAATTCACCGAGGTATTTTCGGTCGCAAATTCAAAAGTGCAGTAGTTACCGGGGAACATCAATACACGGAATTTCCCCTCAATCACTCACCATTCTGACTTGGAAATATATTCCCGCTGCTTCACTGTGGCTGAATCAAAATCCTAGAATATCCTTCTATGAACACTGTGGGTGTGTCGAAACCTCGGGGACTGCAGAGTATTAAAGGAGGCTGCTCAGTACCAGTTTCTGAAAGATGACTCAGTATGGGCAACAAAATTTGACCTTGCCTTTGGTGCACACTTTCCAAAAAAAGAGTTAAAATAATTTACTAAGCATTTAATACATCGTTCCCGATTAATCTGATGATCAGCCATGATCAGAAAGAATGGTGGTGCAGCTTTGAAGGGCCGAATGGCCTAATCGTGCTGCTAATTTCTATGTTTCTGTGAAATTCAGTCCCAATTTAGATGCCTTAACCAAGCCAGCAGAGGACGAAAAAAAAGCTTCAATTTACAATGCAACACAGATTTAATTGTGATACGTTCGAATTAGTGGAATTACATGTCGGGGTGATACGGTAGCCTCTTTTTTGTGCGTACACCAGGTAAGATATTTATCCGTGTAATGCTAACAATGTTGCAAAGAGAAACTCAGCGAATGTTTTTATTGGACATAATTTATTCTTGCTTGTGAAAATAAATATATCACCAGCTTATACACTGTCAGTCAAAAACTACGTTTTTGTAATTACTAAATAATTACTGAGAAAAAAAATTGTCGCTAATTGAAGAATGAGCTGCAAAAATAAAATATTATTTTTATAGCAGGTCCACGTTGAACAACGTTCAGGCATACAGCAGACTGTCTGGGATAACAACAAAATGTATACGTTTGCTTCTTCAGAATCGGATTATGTTGAATTGTGAGGCGTGCTCTCGAACCCAACAATCGATCCTCTTACACATCAAGCTGCATACAAGTTCAGTTGCTATTTATCTGTCTGACCTTCAGTTGATTGGAGATTAGGGATGCTGTAATACAGATTTCAACACCAAAAATCAATAAACACGGTATGAATTTAGCCAGCAAAAGGATTACATGTTTTACCAGTCCTTGGCATTCATCGATGTGGCAATTCAATATAAGGGAAATATTTTCCAAGGAAGATGCTATGGCAGGCAGATTTCGATCAAAGGTTCAGATTACATATTACTTTTCACTCCTGAGGTGGGCTCATCACTCTAACAAGAATGAATATAAAATAAGTATTCAGTGTGCAGCAATTGGCAACATTATTCCAAATACCGTGGGCGGCACGGTAGCACAGTGGTTAGCACTGCTGCTTCACAGCTCCAGGGTCCCGGGTTCGATTCCTGGCTCGGGTCACTGTCTGTGTGGAGTTTGCACATCCTCCTCGTGTCTGTGTGGGTTTCCTCCGGGTGCTCCGGTTTCCTCCCACAGTCCAAAGATGTGCAGGTTAGGTTGATTGGCCAGGTTAAAAATTGCCCCTTCGAGTCCTGAGATGCTTAGGTTAGAGGGATTAGCGTGTAAAATATGTGGGGGTAGGGCCTGGGTGGGATTGTGGTCTGTGCAGACTCGATGGGCCGAATGGCCTCCTTCTGCACTGTAGGGTTTTTATGTTTCTACAGACAATTAGAGGTGCAAGGCTTTAAGATGCAAAGACCATTCGTTGGCCTTTCACAGCATGTAGTGGCAACGAAAATTATGGAAACTGGAGGAACAAAATCTCATCTTGCCATGTGGCGTAGAGCCTTCTGGATTCAACACTGACTTCAAAAACTTTTGCGCGTGAACTTTAATTTCCTTCTCCTTGACCATATTGTTGTGTTTATTCCAACACATATTTCCAACAGGTTCATCTGTTGCTGTCTCCTTAGTATTGCTGTGACTGAGCAGTGACCTTTGTTTTTTGCTGGTTTAGTTCTATGCTAATGGTAGGACCTTCGTTGGAGCTAAATGTTACATTCACATTGCCTTTGTTATGTGTCCATGACATGTTAGCAAATCTCTCATTAACTCCGACATGTCTTCTATTCTGAATTCTGTTCTGCCTCACCTTCTCCACTCTGTTCCCTCACTACCTGAGTAATCGCATCTCTATGACTCTTCAGATTTGAAGATGAGTCATTCACACTCGAATCATCAACTCAAATTATCTCTCCACAGATGCCAGCCGACTGGTTGCGCCAATCACACATTTGATTTATTTCATTTAGGGACAATAAGCGGAAAATCATCAGTGCAAGTGAGACACAAATAGGGGAGTATAAAGAGGAGGCCTTGCAGGACAATTTGAACAAACATGTCAGTAATGTACTGTCAGCAACAAAGGGAAGGAATTGTTGGAAGAAAAAATTCAAAACTAAAGCGACGAAAGCGAGAATGAAACAAAGAAGAAGAAGAAGAAGGAGAAGAAGAGGAAGAAGAAGAAGAAGAAGAAGAAGAAGAAGAAGATGATGATGAAGAAGAAGAAGAGGAAGAAGAAGAAGAAGAAGAAAAGGAAGGAAAAAAAGCAGAAGAAAAAGAAGAAGAAGAAAAAAAAGAAGCAGAAGATGATAAAGAAGAAAAAAACACTTGTGTGGCAACGTGTCTGGCCTTCTGGTGCTGATTGGCCACTATGATACTTCTGCCTCCATTTTCCACTTTGATTTGTGGAATCACGTGGGGACAGTGATTAACATTGCTGCCCACAGACCCATGGACCCTGGTTCAATCCTGGCCTTGGGCGACTGACTGCTGGGAGTTTGCACTTTCTCTACGTGTCTGCATGGGTTTCCTGCGGGTGATCCGGTTTTCCCCCACAGTCCGAACACGAACAGATATGGGGTATTTGCCAAGCCAAATTGTCTTATTGACCCAAGATGTAGAGATCAGATGGGGTTGCCTTGCTAATGTGTGGGCATATGGCGTTAGGGCAGGGTAGAGGGCCTGGGTAGGTTATTCTATCTGAGAGTCCGTGCAGGCTGGATGGGCCAAATGGCCTCTTCTGCACTTTAACTATTCAATGATTCTATGACTGAAACGCACAAGTTTCTGAAAGGGGTCGTCAGCTCAGACGCTGAGTAATTGTTTCTGCTCGTTGGGTAATCTAAATCATATTGCAGTCGCAGGATAAGGCCACGATTATTTCTGATTGGAGAGGATCTCCAGGAAGTCTCCCCTGATGAAGGAGCAACGCTCAAAAAGCTCGTGATTCCAAATAAACTTGTTGGGCTTTAACATAGTGTTCTCAGGCTTATTCCACTTTCGGATTGAGTTGACCTGGAAATTTATTCCTCAAAGAACCGTGTTTTTTTTTTAATTCCCTGTCTAAGAGAGTTGTGGATGCTCCAAGAATTAATATGCATAGGGGTGGCATACTATGATTTTGCTCTCCCAGGTACGTTCTGATATGTGGAACGGCAGGGAACTGGGTGTGGAGCAGAGGATTAGGCACGATGTTATTGGATGACATGACAGTCACAATGGAACTAAGGGGCTACTCCTCAAAGCTTTCCTTTATCAAGTAGATAGTGTCGAGCTAAAACTATCACAATTCTATCACGTCATAACTGTTTATCTGCTCTCCTTCTTGTGTTTTCTTTTTACAGGCGGAATCAACTCGCAAACGAAATTAAAAGAAAAGGCAAAATAAGTAATCAAGAGGGCAATAAATGCTTCACTTATTCAGTTGTTACCAATTACATTATCCATCCTTGGAACAATGTTATGATGTAATATTTTTTCCAGATTATAAATTGAAAATGTTTCTATTCCAAGGACAAATAATTTTTAACAATTAAGAAATAATATTTACACTGATTGGACTTCAATTTTTTACGTGTCTGCATGGGTTTTTCGTTTTTTACTGAGTTTCATGAGCTGAATAACTGATTTATCACTAAAACTATTAACTCCATCGTCTGCTTTTTCTGATGAATATATTTGCAAATGTATCAGTGATTTATTCGTGAAGATTGCCGAGGAGAGTTCATCTATACAAGAGTCTGTGAGACTGCTGTTGGCCAAATTATATTACAAATTAAGCAAAGGCAACATTGTGAAAGAGAAAATGTTTTAGTTTTTGTTGTAAAAAACACGAGTTAGCAAAAGCACAAAATAACAATCAATCGATAAAATTGTAGATGGCAATAAAATAATTTCCATGTTTACGATTCATGATTGAATATTTGAACCGAAATTCAGCAAAAATTTACTTACTCCAATGTTTCTATTTTGCACTTCGTGCTTTCCAATGTTTTAAGTAATTGATGCACTCCAGAATCGTTCAAATGATTGTCATTAAGTCTGAAGGCAGAAAATCACAATTTAACAATTGCCGTTAGAAATCATCATTGTTGAACATTGCTATCTTGCGAACAAATACACAGACGTGTGTCTAATCCAAATTAATACAGAGAAGTTTTATGTAATGAATTTTTGAAAAGACAATATAGCGAACAAACTAAATTTTTTAAATGGGCAAGGAATAATTAAAGCATTTAGCCAAGCATACATCATCTTATACTGAACAAATACAGGAAACTAATAAATAAACTAGAGATTTTACCATTGCAATTTTTAGGCCAGAACTAAAGGATTGCGCACCATTTGACACAATAAATGGTGTACTGGTCTTGGAGACGGTGCAGAGGGGATGGACGGGATTTCGCAGAGGGCTTAGGGACTTCAGTTGTAATGTAGGTTGAGAAAAGTTCGGAATGTTCTGTTCGTAAATCTGGTATTAGGGGGGCGGAACTGATAGATGTGTATGAGGTCACAGAAAGTTTAGGCGAGTTAGACAATTAAAAGTTGTTCCTGTTTGCTGACGCTACACAGACAGATTTAAATGTTTCGGAAGACTCAAGGGGAGCATGTGAGGAACGGATTTTTTTTTCACCCACTGTGCGCTAATTACCTATAATCATTTCCCTATGCGTATGGTAGAAGCTGACACAATGAAATATTTCTGAAGGAAATTGCATGGGTCCGTGAGTTAAATGCAATTGCAGGATTAAGGTGATTGGGCCAGACTGGGCCGTTGTACAGAACGCTGACATGGAACTGGCACGTCAAGTTGTTCTCTTCTGTGCTGCAATGTCTCACAGACGCTATGGCTAAAATATTACACATTGGGATCAAATTGAACACGACTGCAAACCGCCAATATACAAATTCACATCGCGCAGTTCACTCATGAATGAAACGAAGAGTTGGAAATTTGATGGCAGAGATCACGAATAGCTGTTATTGAAACGAATGTGAATCATTGCCGAATTGTAAATCCATCTCTCAGGAGTTTCTGTCCTTCACCAGCATAAGAATGAATGTAGCATGCTGCCAGCAGTAATTTTCTATTGAGGTCTACATTACTCTCAACCAGTGAATGGTTGCATATTTGGTGCATGGCATTGCATACATAATTGCATTTGTCAGGTTGTTCATAGCTTCCTGGGTATCAAACAGCCATCTTGGTTGAATGCGGAAAGGCTGATGCACTTTTCAAATTACTGAAGTGAATATTGGACATAACTACTGTACATTCATTCTTGCTTAAATTGTCTCCATGTTTCGTTAATTAAATCTCTTTTTTTTTCGTTCAATCGCGTGCTGACTTAACTGTAAATTGATGATTTGAATTGTCCTTGGATGCTATCAGCTTGTCAAGGACGGAAAAGGTTACTGTGATGTCAATGTGAACGGCAAACTTAAAACGCCAAATAAATGTTTGTGGATATTATACTGTAAATCTGCAGAATGATAAAATATTAAAAGTCAAGTTTAACATTCAATTGAGAGGTAGGTACAAACAAATGCATTTCCCTTGCGAATGTTGTGACTTAAGACTCTTCAAAGAAATGTTCAATACCAAGAATATGTTTAAGGTCTTTTCACATTTACAATAATGAAAACACAGCCCCTTCTTTGCACCAAAAAAAAGTTTCATAAGCAGCTATCACTAGGAGAAAAAATGCTTTGCGTTTGATATTGTTTTGCCGATAATTACCTTTATCGGCAAAAGAATAAGCTTGAATTTTCTACTCCAAATCGCACGTAATCATTTTTTAAGCCCGCGTGGAAAAAAAGTCAAGAAGTCAGTATAAGATATCACTCTGCAGGAGTCGTTCGGAAAGCCGTATTTGGCATGATTTGGTGGGGCTTCATGGGAGGAAGAATAATTCAGGGGTGCATGCGCTATAATGAACAAAACCTGTCATCTTAGCACTGTAAGTTGGCAGAGCAACTAAGAAAAACTAAACCTTCTAACACCAAGGTGATAAGCAAACATACCCGTAATCCAGCACAACCTGAAACCTCATGGCCCAACATATGTCTCCGACAAGCATTACCGTCAAGCCAGGAGGTCAACATTTGTTCAATAGAGGATGCAGGAGGGCAGTGCAGGAGCAGTATCAGGCATAATCTGTAAATTAGCTGTCAACCTACTTAAGGTGCCAAAAAGGTCTATTTGCATGCCGAAAAGCACAAACGGCAGGTGATAGGCAGAGATAAGCGAATCCACAGTCAACTGATCAGATCCAACATCTTCAGTCCTGTCACATCCAATCGAGAATGGCGATGGACAACTGAGAAATTTACAACTGAACAACTCCACAAACATTCCATCCTCTGTGTTGGAGGAGCCCAGCACATCAGGGCAAAATATCAGGCTGAAGCAATCTCAACAATCTTCTGCCAGAAGTGCCGAGTGGATGATTGAACCCCCCTCCTACAGTGCTCCCCAGGGTGACTGGTGCCAGTCTGCAATCAATTGAACTCACTCCACGTGGGAGCAAGAGACAGTTGGGAGCTTTGCGTATTCCAAAGGCGAAAGCAACGGACAATACTGCGGCAATAGGACTGAAGACTTGTGCTCCAGAACATGCTGCTCCCATAGCCAAGCTCTTCCAGAACAGGTACAACAGTGGCATCTACCCAACAATTGCGCAGATATATCGTGAACACAAGAACCAGGACATATCGAACCCAGCCAATTGCAGCCCCATCAGTCTGTTCTCAATCATCAGTAAAGTGATGGAAGTGGTCATCAACAGTGCTACCAAGCAGCACCTGCTGAGCAGTAACCTGCTCAGTGATGCGCACTTTGGGTTTCGTCAGGGTCACTCAGCTCCTGACCTCAGTATAGCCTTTGTTCAAACATGAACAAAGAACTGAATACCAGACTTCAGATGAGAGTGACAGTCGTTGACATCAAGGCCGCACTCGACTGCGTGTGGCTTCAAGGAGCCCCAGCAAAGCTGGAATCCATTGTTTTAAGGGGGCAACCTTTCTGCTGGTTGGAGTCATACCTGGTATATAGGAAGATGGTTATGTTTGTGGGGTTTCAAACATCTCAGCTCCACGATATCTCTACAGGAGTCCCTCAGGGTAGTGTCCTTGGTCCAACCACCTTCATCTACTTCAGAAATTATCTTCACTGTGGCATAACGTCCAAAGTAGGATGCTCGCTGATTCTTGGACTATGTTCAGCACTATTTCTGACTCCCTCGCAAATTGAAGAAGTCCATGTCCATATGCAACAAAATCTGGACAATATCGAGGCTTGGGTTGACAAGTAACAAATAACTTTCGCGCCACATAAATGCCAGGAAATGAGTATAAACAACAAGGGACGCGCTATCCAGCACCATTTAACATTTCAATTGTGATACAATCACTGAGTCCCCACTGTCAACTACCTTGGGGTTACTGTTATAACCAGGTCAGAAGCTATATGTGTTTTTTGAAGCCACCCTGGACCGAAAGTATTGCATATTGAAATTTAGCACGCATTTCGTGAATGACATCACTCCGTCCCAGAAACCTCATCAGTTCACTGCTTATTGACGGTATTGGGATCTCCCCAATATCTTGTTTTCCCATCCCGTCGGGCTATCTAACCATGTGCAATTGTATAGCCGAGAAACGTGACTTGGGTTTCCCCAAACTCACTCTTAGCCAGATTTACGACTGGGTCCGCCTCCTGACGTTGATAACAATTCCATCAGATGCTTCAAATTTTATTTCCATGTATGACTAAAATTCACCAGGTCGTCTATTTACACCACACAATAGAGTCATCCGGAAATCGAAGGTTAAGTATACAAGGATGTTTGTTTTTAATTGTAATAGCATTGCGTGCAGCTGCATCATGCATAACTATTCTCGTACGCCCCAACGTATTCCTACATATTTGCCTATATGATATTAATACCTCATTCAGGTAATTTCGATTTCCCTCTGGAAGGTAACTAAATGAGTTATTCATATTTCTAATGACATCTTCATAATTCAATTTAATTTGAGGAACGTCAAATTCGGAGTCATCTGGATTCGGGAATTCACTCTGAGTTATAATGAGTAAATCATGCTGTTTCTGCTTTCCTTCCCTATCGAAATACCTTATAAACATATTCACATGACACACGCTGTGACTTTTCCTTGCATCTGGCGTTCTTATCAAAGAATTCACTTCAAACTATTTTCTTTCAGTTTTATAAAACTAATTTTACCTTGGTTTTCAGCAATCACCTACCTTTGGTGGCAATACTAAAACTTTATCCCATTTAGCAACACTACAAATTTTTCATTTCCTACCCGCTCCAGTTTCATCATATGTGATGCCGCTTTTAACTGTTGTCTCACCAGTTCACCTGCACTATTCAAGCTTTCCAGAAAATTTGATACAGAGACCAATAATGTAGTCTCTGAACGCTGACTCACCAATTTCTCCTGAATGAATTCAAGTAGTCCTCTTCCCTGATGACCAAAACTCCACTCAAATACACTCAATTTAGTTCATTCAAAAGGCGCGTTCCTGATTGCAAAGAGTAAACATTGAGTTTCTTTAGCCCAGTTATCCGGATCATCGTGACAATAAGTCCTGAACATTGTCTTTAACGTTTGATGCTACTGTTCTAATGCACCTTGCACTTCAGGATGATAAGCAGTTGATTTAAATTGTTTTGCTCCCAAGCCATTCACAGCCACCATGGATATCTTTGATTTAAACTTGATCCTTGATCTGATTGTATTTCTGTGCTTAGACCAAATCTAGTAAAGAACAAGTAATTCCTCTATAATCCTTTTAGCTTCGATATTGCATATTGAAATCTAGTGGACACATCAAGTATGGTCAATAGATGTTTAATCCCACTTTTCCTTTTAAGACAGGGTCCTACACATTCAAATAAGACCCTTGCAAATTTCCTCAAATGCTCGTATTGCTATTAAGGGTGCTGGTTTTATCACCACATGAGGTTTCACTATTACCTGATGTGAATGAAGTATCACTACACCGGGTTATAGTCCAACAGTTTCATTTGGAATCACGAGCTTTCGGAGCGCTTCTCCTTCATTAGGTGAGGGGAGGTTAGAACAAAGAACAAAGAACAATACAGCACAGGAACAGGCCCTTCGGCCCTCCAAGCCCACGCCGCTCCCCGGTCCAGGGTTGAATCCTGAATCCTGAATCCAGGATCCCCGCCCAATCTTCCAGCCTATCTACATGCTAATATCCTATCCACCGAGCTGTCCATCACAGCTACGATGCTTTGTTCATCAACAGGTTACTTCATAACACGGCATATATAGGCCAAGACACAATTGCAAGATAGTGACACATTGGCTTGTGAATAATGTTTGGAATGCGAGTCTTTACAATTAATCAAGTATTTACAGGCGTGAACAGTGTGAGTGGGGAGAAGCATTATCACAGGTTAAAGAGGTGTCAACTGTCTCAAGCCAGGATAGTAGGATTTTTCAAACCCAGGCAGTATGATGGAGGTTGCAAGTAACGTGACATGAACCCAAGATCCCGCTTGAGGCCGTCTTCATGCGAGCGGAACTTGGCGATCAGTTTATGCTCGGCGATTCTACATTGCCGTGTGTCTGGAAAACTGCCTTGGATAACACTTACCAGAAGTTCGAAAACTGAATGCACTTGACTGCTCAAGTGCTCCCCCACTGGGAGGAAGCACTCCTGTCTGGTGATTGTTGCAAGGTGTCCGTGCATCCGTTGTTGTCGTGTCTTCATGGTCTCGCCAATGTACCACGCGTCGGGACATCCTTTCCTACAGTCTATGTGGTAGAGAACGCTGGTCGAGTTGCATGAGTATGGACAACTTACCTGCTAGGCGGCTTTCAAGTTTGATGGTGATATCCACGTCGATGATCCGGCACATCTTGTAGAGGTTGTTGTGGCAGGGTTGTGTGGTGCTACGGTCACTAATCAGACGTGTATGACATGACTGGGAAAGTTTAACCACATCTTTAAGCAGTCCAGGCCAATAATTTTTTTTCTATTTTTGTTTGTGTTTTCCGTATTCACAAATGACCTCCTACTGGTACCTCATGTGCTACCTGCAACAACTATAATCTATACCCGACTGGCAATACTAGTTGATGAGCAACTGCCCATTTCTCGTCCACCTGAATAAGCAGGGGTCTCCATTTTTCTCACTATGACCTCACTCTAAAAGTTATAACATATCGGTAGACACTCAGATTCCTCCTGCAGGTATATTTTCCGACACAGCTGTTTTGTCTCTTTATCTTTGTGTTAAACATATTTTGAATCTCCTTTTGAATCTGTGCCAAATTTTTTGCAGTATTGTTGCTACATTGACTGACTTGCTGAAGAGAATTATCAAATTTCAATGCACGGTCAAGTGTCAAATTTGACGGCCTGAAGTCTGTGTTAATTACCGACACTTTGTTAGGTACCAAATTATGGATATCATTCAAGGTGGCCGTCGATACGAGGGATGTGGACGTCGCTGCCATGCTATTACAAGAAGGTAACAAAAAATACAGTGCCATATTGAGTATTTTTCGCAAAAGCTGAATCATCATCCGACGTAATATTCAGCTTTTAAGAAACTTACTATGAGTTTGGTGCTGGCGTTGCAAAATTTTAACATTCATATTGTCAGTAATTCACCTGAGGCAATTTATATACTGAACATAATCCATGGATGTTTTTGTATGAATTTATGAATAAAAAAATCAAGTGTCTCGATGGAGACTATCACTGCAACAATTTAGTTTAAAGTATATATGTGGTAGGGGAGATAACTTGACTGTCAATACTTTGTCAGGAATGTGCTGAAAGGAGAGAGTGTTCGGTGGTGAAATTCAAGGTCTGAAAATAGCTATTTTACTGTTATGTTTCCAACTTTTGATTTTGTAAAATATATGTACATTTATTGTAGACTACCAGTAGTGTGGAACTGAAAGGTTTTGAACAATGAAACCCTCGTTGAATATTGATGCTTCATTCTGCAAGGGCGGAGGTGCGATGCCACTGTACCTTTCAGAAATGTATTAGCATCGTGTTTCTCTGCACTAATTTTAAGAGTGTCTGGCCTTTTGTGATTGTTACCGTATCTCATGCCTGGATTGTAACATCTTATGCCTAAGCAAATTCGAAGTGCAAAACTTATGTTCCAGGACGATTTCATAAGAAGATTTCGGAGTTTTTGACCTGAAAGATAACATTACCATTGACCAGGAACTGAACTGGACTCGCCACATATTAACAAAATCTACAAGAACAAGTCAGATGCTAGGAATACTGTGGCGAGTAATTCAGCACCTGCCTCTTCAAAGTCTGTCCACCATCTACAAGACTCAAGTCAGGAGTGTGAAGGAATGCTCCCCACTTGCCGGAATGAATGCAACTTCTACAACACTCAATACGTTCAACACCATCCAGTACAAAGAAGCCCACTTGAAAGCCACAACATCTGCAAACATCCACTCCTTCCATCACCGACGCACAGTAGCAGCAGTGAGTGCTATCTACACGATGCACAGTAGAAATTAACCACCGATCCTTCGACAGCACCTGTCAAATCCAAGACCATTTCCATCTAGAAGGACAAGGGCAACAGATACATGGGAACATCACCACCTGCAAATTACCCTTCAAGCTACTCTCCGTCCTGACATAAACTTTATGTTTATTTATTAGTGTCACAAGTAGGTTTAATTTAACACTGCAATTAAGTTACTACGAAAGTCCCCTACTCGCGAAACTCTGGCACATGTTTGGGTGCACTGAAGGGGATATTAGCATGACCAATGCACATATTCAGCTCGTTTTTAGGACTTATGGCAGGAAACCTGAGCACAAGGATGACAGCACGCAGACACTGCCAGGGGTGGGTGGGGGGATGGGGGGACAGGGGGGGGGGGGGTTGGGCAATGGGGGAGGGGGAGTGGGGGATGACATTCAGACTATGCACAAACAGTGCTCTAAGTCCAGAATAGGATCTGGTTCCCTAACTCTGTGAGGCAGCAATACTCGCCATTTCGAAAAATATTGAAGTTCCTTCACAGTCGTTGCGTTAAAATTCAGGAATTGCCTCAGTAATGGTATTGTGGGTCAATCCACAACATGTGAACTATCGCGTTTCATGAAGGCAGCTCACCTCTACCTTCACAAATGCAACTAGGGATGGTTAGTAGGTGTTGGCCAGCCAGTGATACCCCTGAATAAAATAAATCATAGAATTATGAAAGTCGTGAAAAAAGGTCAGAGACAGGTTGAAATGACGATGGAAATGGTTAGATGTTGCGAGATTTGTTCAAAGTGGCACGCAGAAACATGAAACTGCAACATGGAATTCACTTTAGTAAAATTCCACATATTAAAATTATTTAACTATGACACAGAGAAATTAGAACATATCTAAAAAAACATTACTGCATAGCATACCATGGAGCAGGATACCTATTGCCTCGATATAACATGAAGTCAAAATGAAAAATAATGTGATTTCTCAGCCTTTTGCTCTTCCCCCATTGCCCTGTGATAGGTTTCCTGCAAGCATATCCTATTCCATTTAGAAATGTTTTACTGAATTATTGTCATTAAAATTCACTATAATATCCTGCCTCCCCATCATGGCAGAACAATAATAATAATGACAATAATAATCTTCATCTTTGTTCTTTTTTTACATCAATTCCGAGTTCCAGGGCAATACCAGAAAACAAATTACGACACACTTCTGGAGTTGCTGTCGTTAAACGGCGACTCTACCTACCCCTCAAGACATGTAACATATTATAATGCACTCATTGTCAGAAAACATGGTAAATCAACATCACCAATCATTAACTGTCCATTTTCAAAGTGCTAGCTGTGATTATAACTTTAACCAATAGATAAGGAGCTCTTATATTGCAAAAGTGATGCACATTGAAAGATTTTTTTAACGTATTCTTCCATGTAATGCAAATAGCAGATTTAAACTGGACAGCTATGCTTGCACACCCACAGGCTAACGTTAACTCATTAAAGTGTCCAGCCAGCATTAAGTTCATTACAACTTGCATGATTTTGTCATCCACCCTGAGAGGGTTGCAGCAAACTCCATACATTGCTTATCCTAAGACCCCAGGAATGATTGGCAGTTTATTTCACTCATCGTCTAATTCATGGTTTGAAAAGTCCAGAACCTCATGATTTAGCAACCAAGAACAGATTCTCTGAGGACGGCTACTGAAAAATTTGCTTATACAGTCTCCCTGCTTTAAATGGCGATGGCGAATATTTTTGTATCCTTGAATTTGCATGGAGTTGTGCGGACCACGGTAGGGGGAAATCGTACTGAGGACTGAAATGTTGTACATGTGAATCATGGAAGGTGAAAAAAAAGGAACTGTGATATAAGAGTGTGGCTTTGAATTTGTCAGGTCATTTTGAGTCACAGAGTCATAGAGGTTCACAGCATAGAATCAGACCCTTCGGCCCAACTTGCCCATGCCGCTCCTTTTTTTAAAAAACTAAGCTAATCCCAATTGCCCGCATTTGGCCTATATACTTCTATACACATCTTACCCATGCAACTGCCTAAATGCTTTTTAAAAGGCAAAATTGTACCCGCCTCGACGACTACTTCAGGCAGCTTGTTACAGCGACTCACCACCCTCTGTGTGAAAGAAATTGCCCCTCTGGACACTGTTGTATCTCTCCCGTCTCACCTTAAACCTATGCCCTCTAATTTTAGACTATCCTACCTTTGGGAAAAGATATTGACTGTCCAGATGATCTGTGCCCCTCATTATTGTATAGACCTTGATAAGATCATCCCTCAGCCTTCTCCGCCCCAGAGAAAAAGAATCCCAGTCTATCCAGCCTTTCCTTATAAATCAGCCCATCAAGTCCCAGTAGCATCCTAGTAAATCTTTTCTGCACTCTTTCTAGTTTAATAATATCCTTTCTATAATAGGATGACCTGAACTGTGCACAGTATTCCAAAAGTGGCCTTACCAATGTCTTGTCAAACTTCAACAACATGTCCCAACTACTGTATTCAATGTTCTGACCAATGAAACCATGCCTTCTTCACCACTCTGTCCCCCTGTGACTTAACATTCAAGGAGCTATGAACATGTACACCTCGATCTCTTTGACCTGTAACTCTCCCCAACGGCTTACCATTGAATAAGTAAGTCCTGCCGTGGTTCAATCTACCAAAATGGATCACCTCCCATTCATCTAAATTAAACTCCATCTGCCATTCGTCAGCCCACTGGCCCAATTGATCAAGATCCCGTTGCAATCGGAGAAAACTTTCTTCACTGTCCACTATGTATCGTCTGCTTTCTATTGTACTAAATTTAGGAGAAGGGCAGAACGGTATAGAGAAATTGTTATTTTCAAGTAGAAAAAAATCTATATTCTCCAGGGAATATATATATATATATATATATATATATATATATATATATATATAATCCAACCTTATGTCTCTTGTGACATCCAGTGAGATCAAAATATTTCGACCTGCTTGTCCCTTTTGGAAGAATATACCTGAGCTGTGCCCCTGAAAATCCTTCACTTTGAAGGGATTAAATTGTTTCATTAAGACTTGGCGGTTGAATCCAAATAATTTTGGCTCGGTCCGTTTTTAGCCTGTTGAATTTGGCTTTGCTGCAGTGAATCATCTTTACTCTAGATTGTGCATTGACGTTAACAGATATAGAAAGTAACTGTGTTCGGTATATGAGCAGGAGTACACAGTTAAGATCGTGAACATGTTACAATGTTTAGCAACAGCATGGTGATCCAGAATCTGGCCTCCCAAGGACTTTACATAGTGCTTGCTCCCAGGGCACCACCCCAAACCGTTACCAATCAACCCACCCACACTACTAACAAAAACATGTTTCTTCCGAAACATGAGCACATACCTTGTCCGGTTGCATTTCTATCTTCATTCAAACATTCAAGATAAAATGATCACATCAGTAAATATCTTTCTTCCTTGTGCTAATTGGCAGCTCACCACTTTCAAAATGGTGCCCACTATTTCCAGGTGCCACCACGAGCAAACACTTTTGTATTTTGAATCCCTTTCAACGGGATCATCTCTCATATGTCTAAGCAAACATGTCGTAAAATTGAGAACATTTGTAACGATGGGCCTTGAGAATTTTGTAATGTATGTTCTGGTTTCGTTTGTAAAATGTAACCGCTGATCACTGTCAATGTCCAATTCTAGGCTGCACCTGCAAAATATCTCAGATCACGAGGCAAAACAAGTCATGAATTTTAATAGATTAGCCGATTTAGCATGATAAAATCTGGTACCCTTTCCTGAAAAGGGTGATATGCTAACTCCACTGCAATATGGCTTCTCGTAGCAATAATTGAAAATGGCCACATATCAGGGACAGCAAGGATAGGGCATCTATCAAACCTATTTGTCCAGATTCCAGGACGTCATGCATTGATGAGAGAAAGATAACTAAGCTCAGTCTAAATTCTTGTGTAATAAAAAGTGGTAAACTCTTGGCTCTTAGAAAATGAAAATCTGTCACGGACTTAACGTGCTTTATTGGAGGGACATTTGTTTCACCAAACTTAATACAGATCTTAGAGGAAGGGCGATGTGGATAAAAAGTAGCCTGTTAACTCTCTGTGTCTAGATTTCCCGAACGTTTTTGCTAACCTGTGTTGTTAAATGTTGTCCTAGAAAATGATAGCTCATTCATAAAGTACTGGTCATCTAAGGGGACAAAATCAGAGGGACAATTTTATTTTTTGATTGATAAACGTCGATTGTTGAAATTCAGTGGAATCAGTGCTGGGGTGTAATCATTGCAATCCGCTATATATGACTTCGACGAATGTACCAAATCTATGGTAGTTAGATATGTCGATGACATCAAGTAGAATTAATTTTCAAGATGATAAAGAGAGCCTGCAAATCAATTTAGAACTTATACTTGTTTGGGCAAAAATATGGCAGGTGGAACGTAATTAGGGAAACTGTCGGCTCATGCAATTGGCCAGGAATAAAAAAAAACACTCCTCTTGAAATCGAGATAGCTTGCAGAACTCAGTATTACAACCAGATATGAATCCTCAGGTACATTAAGGAAACAAGGTGAACGTAAATTGAGTAGGGGCTGACAGTGACTCAGAAGGGAATTAGGAGGTTGGCATTTGCTATATGAGGAATGGAAAAAAACGTAAAATTTTCTTGCAACAGTGCAAAACGTTGATAAGATGTCATCTGGAATATTGTATACAATTTAAGCCATTTAATTGAAAAACTTGGTTTATAGCAGTACTGGGAAGATCAACTTGACTCATTTATTTTACTCATTGATGAGATGTCGGAGTCTTTGGCTGAGGCAGTAATTACTGTCTATCTGAAATCCCTTGAAAAGGTGGTGCAGAGCTGCATTCACGAAACGTTGTCGTTCAAATGATGCAGGTGCACATCCAATGCCTACAGGAAGAATAGATGTCAATCGAGTGGGCCTCTTTATACTGCCGTTTCAGGAGCGTAGCCACTTGCCACAGGATTCCCATATCTGAGCTTCTTTTGGAGCCACAGTATTCACTTTATCAGTGAAGTTCACAGTCTGGTCGATGGTAACCCTGGGATTTTGATAGCAATTAACACAGTGATTGCGATTTCATTGGACGTCAAGAAGCGATAGTTATGTTTTCAATTGTTGGCCAATTCCTGGTACTTACGGCGCGAATATATATTGCAATTGGTCAATACAGCTTGCATATTGCTCTGGTCTTACTGCATTTAGACATCGACCTCTTCTGCACTTGACAGGTCAGAAATGGTATTGAACACTGTGAATCGTCGGGATGCCACACTCAGCCCAATGTGGAATTGCTATCAAATAAATTATCTTTCACTCACATTTTGTGTTGTCGGTTATGTCCATATGTTAACCAAACCGATATTGAGATCAAGAATTGAGTGGCAATGATGGTACTCACACTGAATGTCAATGAAACGTTTATTGCGAATCATATGCTGCCTGATTTCACTGTTGACGTCTTCATCCCTTTTCTGATGATCGAGCGTCGGCAGATTGGGCGTTATGTGGTCGGTTGGCATTCGTCAACATGACAATGTCATGTTTGCAGGACATTTAAAAATCTTTGTTTTTTCTCATTGCCATCTCGATGCCAGTGCTGTAGGTGTAAGATAATAGCTTGACTTCTGGCTGAAGATTCTACAGCAAATGGCCCTGGCTTATTTTTGGAGCATCCGCCTCCAGTGAGTTGCTTCTTGTCCACCAATATTCATGGCTAGACATTGCAGGTATTGGAGGTTTTTGATTTGATCCTTTTGTTGTGGAATTGATCGGCTCTGTCTGTTATTTGATGTGTATGCTGTTTAGAATTTAAATAGTCCTGTGTTGCAGCTGCAATAGGTTGACGCCTCACTTTTAAGTGTGCCTCGTGTTTTGCCTGGCTTCTGCACCTGCACTCTTCATTGAAGCAGGAATAATTCCATGGCTGGGTGGTAACGGTAGAGTGTAGTGTGGCGGGATGTGAGGCGACAAATTCTACACAAGTAAATTCTTGCTGCTGCTAAACGCCCATGGTGCATCAATTACACTCAGTAGCTTTTTTTTATCTTTCCGAATTCTGTCCAATTGAGCACAGTGGTAGTGTGGTATAACATCATGGGGTGTATCCTGAAATTGAAGAAAGAACATTTTTTGCTGCAACAGCTTTGGGGTGGTCACTCCTATTGATGCTATTATAGATCGACATAACTGCAGCAGGAGGTTGGTGAGGATGAGGTCAAAGAGTCATAGAGGTTTACAGCATAGAAATAGGCCCTTCGGCCCAACTTACCCATACCGCCCTTTTTTTAAAACCCCTAACCCAGGCCCAATTGCCGGATTTGGCGCACATCAGTCTACACCCACCATAGCCATGTAAATATCGAAATGCTTTCTAAAAGACAAAATTGTACCCAACTCTAATACTACCTCTGGCAGCTTGTTCCAGGCATTCACCACTCTCTGTGTGAAATAAATTGCCCCTCTGGACACATTTGTACCTCTCCTCACTCACCTCAAACCTATGTCCTCTTGTTTTAGAATCCACTACCTTTCGGATAAAATATGATCTGTGCGCCTCATTATTTTATATACCTCTATAAGAGCACTCCTCAGCCTCCTACGCTCCAAAGAAAAAAAGTCCCAGTTTAACCAGCCTCTCCATATTACTCAATCCATCAAGTCACAGTAGCATTCTAGTAAATATTTTCTGCACTCTTTCTAGTTTAATGCTATCCTTTCTAAAATAGAGTGACCAGAATTGCACACAGTATTCCAAGTGCGGCCTCATCAATGTCTTGTACAACTTCAACAAGACACTCCAACTCCTGTACTCAATGTTCTGACCAATGAAACCAAGCATGCCGCATGCCTTCTTCACCACTCTTTCCACCTGTGACTCCACTTTCAAGGAGCTATGAACATGTGCCCCTCGATTTCTTTATTCTGTAACTCTCCCCAACGCCCTACCATTAAGCGAGTAAGTCCTGCCCTGGTTCAAGCTACCAAAATGCATCACCTCACATTTCTCTAAATTAAACTCCATCTGCCATTTGTCAGCCCACTGGATCAAGATCCCATTAAAATTGGAGATACCATTCTTCACTGTCCACTATGCCACGAATCTTGGTGTCATCTGCAAACTAACTAACCATCCCTCCTATATTCCCATCCAAATTATTAATATAAATGACAAATAACAGTGGACCCAGCACTGATCCCTGAGGCACCCCACTGGTCACAGGCCACCAGCCTGAAAAACAAGTCTCTACAACAACCCTCTGGCTTCTGCTAAGAAGCCCATTTTGTAAGCATTTAGTTACCTCACCCTGGATCCCGTGAGGTTTGACGTTATGCATGCGGTACCTTGTCAAAGGCCTTGCTAAAGTCCATGTAGACAACATCAACTACACTGCTCTCATTTATCTTCTTGGTTACCCCTTCAAATGAATCTCTAAATGCCTGTAGATCCTGTCTTTCAAAATACCTTCCAACAACTTACCCACGATAGATCTGAGGCTCACTGGCCTGTAGTTCTCACGCTTTTCCCGGTAGCCCTTTTTAAACAAAGGCACAACAGCATACGCCAATCTCCAATCTTCAGGCACCTCACCCGTGACTATCGACAATTCAAATATCTCGGCTCGGAGACCCGAAATTTCCTCCCTAGCCTCTCCCACAATGTCCCGGGAAACACTTCATCAGGTCCCGGAGATTTCTCTACCTTGATGCGCTTTAAAACTTCCAGCACCTCATTTTCTGAACAGGTGCACTCCTCAAGACTTCACTATGCATTTCCCCAAGTGCATTAACATCCATGCTTTTCGCAACAGTAAATACTGAAGAGAAATATTTATTTAGGATCTCACCCATCTCTTGTGGATCCGCACATAGATGATCTTGTTGATCCTTAAGAAACCCTCCTCTCTCCCGTGTTACTATTTTGCCCCTAATGTATTTGTAGAAGCTCTTTGGTTTCTCCTTTGCCTTATCTGCCAAAACAACCTCGTGTCCCCTTTTCACCCTCCTGATTTCTCTCTGAACTCTACTCCTACACTCCATATACTCTTCAAGGGATTCACCTAATCCCAGTTGCCTATGCATGTCATGTGCCTCTTTCTTCTTCCTGACCAGGGCCTCAATATCCCGAGTCATCCAGGGTTCCCTCCTTCTGCCAGCCTTGCCCTTCACTCTCAGAGGAATGTGTTTATCCTGAACCCTGGTTAAGACAATTTCGAAAGCCTGCCAACTTTCCATTCCCACAAACTCCCCCATTTAATTTTTGAAAGTTCTTGCCTGATGCCATGAAAATTGGCTTTGCCCCAATTTAGAATCTTAACTTTTGGGCCAGGCCTATCATTCTCCATATCTATCTTAAAGCTAATAAAATTATGTCACTGGTCCCAAAGTGATCCCTCACTATCACTTCTGTCACCTGCCCTTCCTTATTTCCCAAGACGAGGTCAAGTTTTGCCCCCTCTCTAGTCGGGCCATCCACATACTGCACGAGAAATTCCTTCTGAATACACTCAACAAATTTCTCTCCATCCAACCCACTAATACTATGGCTGTCCCAGTCAATGTTGGGAAAGTTAAAATCCCCGATTATTACCACCCTATTTTTCTTGGAGCTACCTGTAATCTTCTTACATATTTGCTCCTCAATTTCCTGCCGAACATTTGGGGGCCTATTGTACAATCCTATCAAAGTGTTTTCCCCTTCTTATTTCTCAGTTCGACCCATGTAGGCTCAGGTCAAGTATGATTTTATTTTCCATCCTGTTGTGTCCCTCACCACATGCCACAGCCCCAGTCAAGCAGATATGGCCTTTAGGACCAGTACAATTTAGAGAGTTTTGGTGCTACAGAGACATTCCAGGGGATGGGCATCCCACCCAGAGTAAATTATGCGTCTTTTACATCCTAGATGTGATGTTCAACATGGAGGACTACTAATTGATCAACTGAGATTGATGGAACGTAGTAATAAGCAGGAGTTATCCTTGCCCATGTTCTACCTGATGCATGAGACTTCATAGGGTCGGCGATCGATGTTCAGGATTCCAAGACAACTCTATTGCAACGTTCTCCACGGTGCGACCACAACTACTGGGTCTGTCTTGGCGAATATAATGGCCATACGCAGAAATACAAATAGTGGTAACTGGGGCAATATATGTTCGGCATCATTCCGTGAGGATGACAATGCCAGGTTGTTGTTTGCCTATTCTGTGAGACAGCTCTCCCAATTTTGGCACAGGCCACAAACATTTGTAAGGAGATCTTTGCAGGATAATTGCAACTGTTGTTTCCGGTTCCTACATCAATGCCAGGTGGCCCTTCCAGCGCCCTTGATTTGTATTTTCTTTGTAGTGTTGAGTACAGATGTGTGGCTTGTACTAGATATGACTCTAAAGAGTAGAAATTTGATAGTTGTTCGAAAATCAGCCATTAAGTGATCAATATTGTCCCATTTCAGTTCCTTCTCTGTAGCAAGGAGAAGTGTGTCTAGCCTGTTGCACTGTAAGAGATCGAGACGTGCAGGAAACTGTTAGGATAGTCATGTCACATATTTAACTCTGGCCCCGCATCTACAATCCGCTAGCTGGGAAAGAGAATATTCGGCTCATATACCTGTGGGCCGGATGCACTTGCCGGACTCGCAGCTGGGATACTCCGGTCCTGCTGCTGTGAATGGAGAGTCGGTTGCACGCCAAGTCCGACCAGTTACACAGCAACAAATCGCTGCACAGGAAAATGTTTTCTTGCACCCTGGATACAACATTTGGAGTCAAGAAATCCACGATGCGTTTCAATTCTGTTCCTGTTAAGATGGAAAATTTAAAGTGGTGACTATATTTGACACGTATAAAGATGTTTAGCCCGAAGTTATAAATCTGCTTTGCACTATTAAAATACAGTCCGTTTTATCAATCATGGTTACTTGGTCGCAACCCACTGTTGATTAAGTAAATCTTGGAAGCATGTTATCTTTAGAGGTCAATTTCTGTTCATGACTGTACATCCGCATTGAAAATTAATGTATATTTTCGGTGACATATATTTTTGTATTTTGTAGGTATATGTCATTCAGCATTTTAAGCTGAAGTTCAGGAAACGTTTGAACTCGTCTGGAAGATATTTTAAAAACTAGTCACCAAGTGAACTTTTGGGAAGCAGGTTAAGACAAAAACCTTAATTGTGATACGATTGGAGGATAAGTAAATAATTTGTGAAGCATTTGGAAGGGTGCTAATTTAACCTGGCAGACAAAGTCTGTAATTACTTTGGTTTTGTTATTACAACAAATTAATATTTAATTTAAAAAGCGTTAATCATACTTCATGGCAATTGTAAAATTTTGTCTTGCCTGCCCGCCCGGGTAAAAGGTGAGCTCATATCGAAACGTTCATGACCTTGGCGAGTTACATTATGATACTGAAAGAATGAGGCATTAGACAATTGTATTCGAGTTGGCCATTGTATTAGGACAACAGAACGTAAGTGTGTGAGAAGTCAAATATAGCACGGCAGGCAGTTCAGTCAACAATTTATTGCTCTACGCTGTGGCTAATTTGAGAAAATGAAATTTGTGTTTAATGGGTCAGAAATATTGTTTAGAAAAGCAATTTGTTAACTTTTGTTGTTACAGCATCACTTCTTGGGTCTCATCAACGAATGTAAATTCTGAGCAATCCCTTTAATTGCTCAAAATAAGCATTCGCCTCTCAATGTTAATTAATGCAAATTAGTGTTACTTCTTGTTAAGTGAATTTTTTTAAATTCTTAGGCGTGACCTTCCTACTTTTAAGCGAGTAATACAGCATCGCATTTACCATTCACGTTGTTCATCCTTGCAATGCGGATATGTGTCGTCAATCCGGATGCACTAATTAACAACCTGGGCACCAGTTTAAACTACTTGTAATGAACAAAGACCGTTTGCAGTTTAAATTAAACTATATTTTGATGGAAACCTCCTCACATTGTAACCATATTGTGTATTAGTTTATCTGTCTATGCAATTTGCATTTAATTCTGATCTACGTCCACGTGCCAAATACTCTGAGATGGAATCGTGAATGTTCAATAAATCTACAAAATCATTTCTCAATTTTGTATACTTACAAATAGTCACATTGGCCTTTCCATCTGATTGGATTATAATCACAGCTTTAGCAAAATATCCATGCAATACTACCCTCTTAATGTTCAAATTTGAAAGTTGTTCGAAAATCATGTTGCTCCACTCCAAGCGTCGTGCAATCCTACCTAAACTGTGCTGCCGAAAGCTTCTACAATACTATAGCCTAGAACTGAACGGGACCCAACAACGAATCTGCTTTAATATATATATATGTATGATGCTGTGAAAAATGCGATGGACGAAATGATTCATGAGCTCCCACGACTCACTGATAGATTGGAGAGTTAATTTGAAGTTTCAGTTGTATCACCAAATTTTGATATTCCTGTCTCCTTACCTCTCGCAGGCCATTTACAAAATCCCAATTCACCGCGATTACACTATTTCAAATTGTATTTGAAAGTTTGAAAAGCGTTTCCACGGATTACACGAATCTTGGATGAAGATATAACGGATTCGATTGATTAGGGTTTCAAAATAAGCATTCGTTTTCTCTACTATATCAAGATTTAATGTGAACTCATGTGTTTCAATGCTTTTCTTACGTATGGAATGTTTCAGTCTGATCTCCACTCTTCCTCTTTTCCCCCTCCCAGTTTCTCTGTTGTCCATTCATCTCAGCCTTTCGTCACTGTGCCACAGAAGCTATGCATTTTCCTTCATTATTTCTGCCCCAAATGTATATCTGATTCTGTTTTTACTTTCTTTTTATAAATTCACTGTTTATGCAACCATTCCATGATCGCATTTCTATTCCATTTATGACGAACCCCAAAACCTGCAATTTTATTTAATTCATCACCGATCACCGACTCAATCACAAATATACGTCTCCTGCTTGCACTCGTTACCTGTGAACGATATTCAGTAGAACCGTACGCCACGTTATTCTATGCCCAGCTGTTATTTTATTTCCATGTTTGCTAGTCTGTTTCACCCCCTCGTGAATTTCACTGTTCTGCTGCATGTACAGCATTCCATCTACCACATTGTCTGCATTCGGCAACTTAACACCTTATATGCATATTATCCGACTTTATTTCCACTGCTAACCCAATGTTTTCAACGCATAATGTTAGACTAGGCATGATAAGTACCACACCAACAAACGTTTGCGCCTTCTCTTCAACTTACATTTCTGTTGTTTCTTATATACCGACGTTAGAAAAACCATCATTGTGATTTATCTGTTTCAGATATAGCTATGATGTGCTTATTTCTTTCAGAGAGCATTTTTCTTTCCGATCCATCCAACTTTGCTGACGACACCACCGTAGTGGGCTGGATCTCAAACAATGAAGAGACAGAGTACAGGAAACAAATAGAGAATCTGGTCAACTGGTGTGGCGACAATAATCTCTCCTTCAATGCCAACGAAACGAAAGAGATTGTCATCGATTTCAGGAAGTGTAATGGAGAACATACCCCAGTCTACATCAACGGGGACGAAGTAGAATTTGTCGAGAACTTCCAGTTTTTTGGTGTTCCGGTCACCAACAACCGGTTCTGATCCTCCAATGCCGAGATGATAGTTACGGAAGCCCACCAACTCCTCAGAACACTGAGGGAATTTGGCATGTCAGCTACTGCTCTCACCAACATTTACAGCTGCACATCGAAAACATTATTTCTGGTTGCATCACTTGGTATCGTTCCTGCTCTGCCCAAGACAGCAAAGGGGTACAAAAGGTCGTGAATTTAGCCCCATTTACGACGCCAACCAGCCTCCCTTCCACTGACTCTGTCCACATTTCCCGCTGCCTCGGCAAAGCAGCCAGCATAATAAAGGACCCCAAGCGCCCCGGACATTCTCTCTTCACCTCCTTCCGTCGGGAGAATGGTCCAAAAGCCTGAGGTTACGTAGCAACCGACTCAAGAACAGCTTGTTCCCTACTGCCATCAGACTTTTCAATAACTTTGCATAATGTAATTATGATAAAAGTGATGACTTGCCGACTGGTGCTTTCTCTTGTATTTCAGGCTAAACACATAGAGATTTTGTGCATTTGCTGTTAACTCAATATCTTCCATTCACTTTTATTCC
The DNA here is from genome assembly GCF_964213995.1 of Mustelus asterias. Taxonomy (NCBI): domain Eukaryota; kingdom Metazoa; phylum Chordata; class Chondrichthyes; order Carcharhiniformes; family Triakidae; genus Mustelus; species Mustelus asterias. The sequence continues at coordinate 94,158,825 of NC_135816.1, forward strand.
TCAGTTAAACTCCGTTAATTATTAAATGTAAGGAATAGTGAATCCAGGAAACAGAGCACGAAACAAAATAACTAACAGCTATATCAAAGATCTGAGGTACTATTTAAACAAATGGGATTATTTGCCTTCATAATAATTATCTGTTTCTTTTTACCTGTTTCTAGCACATCATTGTCAGAAAGGACAATTTCAGCAATGCACACATCAACTTATTTATATTCGTTAGTGTTTAGTGTGATCATGATTGATGTACATAGTCAGTCGTGTTGCAACTTGTTCTGCGTTGAATTTAATGCTTTGCCAACAAAAGAATCTCAGGTTTCGAGTTTGAAAAGCTCCCAAAACTTTTCTAGAAAGAATTCTGGATATATATGCCCTTTAAAGTGAAGATCTACTTTATGACGTGGATTGCCAGAAAATTAACGTCTCTGCTACCACCGATTGTGCCGCAAGTTGCATCAATATACTCAGATAGGTATATTACAAATGAGCCGGCGAAACTGCGTTTGCCTGGTCTTCTTCCATCACACAAGCTGTTTCAGATCAATCGACCACAAAATGTTTGAAATATCGTGCAGGACATTTCCTCGCCTATTCTTCTAATTTCTTATTGCAATAATGTGATATATCTATCACGACTAACACCCGTTCGAATAGCGAACAGAATGTATCATTTTTCTCCATAAATCAGCATTTCCCTATTTACAAGTTGGACTTATTAACAACTCTGCATTAACTATGTGCATGTGAAAGTTTGCACACAAGTAAAAACATGTCGTCCACATTTATTCTGTCTGTCTGTTCATCATTGTAAAGATGCCCATCATCTTACCTCCAAGTGTTCTTCAGCAGAAACTATTTACTGTGTATCTGCAGATGTAATCTCCCGGATTGAAGACATTGCTGTTTATTTATTCTTGTATTTCCGTTGTTAATTCTCTGTCGAGTGAATAAAATAAAGCTTCAAAGCTGCAATTACGATTGGGCATGTGAGTTGCCAGAAAAGTCATGTTGCTGGCATCTAAAATAGGTAACGTAGCCTGAGATATTGGATTGCCTCGGAGAATCGTGGACAGCATCGCTCAAGTCTTTCAGTTATCATGCTTACTGGGCCTTAAATTGCGATAATAGTAGGAAAATAACGAGTAGAGTGCCAGATAAGCCTTTAGTCATTAACACTTAATTACTAATGGTTTCCAGGTTGTTGCAATAACCATGTGCCCGAAAAATATTGCCTGCCCGATTATTCAAAGCTATTACATAAGAACATAAGAACATAAGAAATAGGAGCAGGAGTAGGCCATCTAGCCCCTCGAGCCTGCCCCGCCATTCAATAAGATCATGGCTGATCTGACGTGGATCAGTACCACTTACCCGCCTGATCCCCATAACCCTTAATTCCCTTACCGATCAGGAATCCATCCATCCGCGCTTTAAACATATTCAGCGAGGTAGCCTCCACCACCTCAGTGGGCAGAGAATTCCAGAGATTCACCACCCTCTGGGAGAAGAAGTTCCTCCTCAACTCTGTCTTAAACCGACCCCCCTTTATTTTGAGGCTGTGTCCTCTAGTTTTAACTTCCTTACTAAGTGGAAAGAATCTCTCCGCCTCCACCCTATCCAGCCCCCGCATTATCTTATAAGTCTCCATAAGATCCCCCCTCATCCTTCTAAACTCCAACGAGTACAAACCCAATCTCCTCAGCCTCTCCTCATAATCCAAACCCCTCATCTCCGGTATCAACCTGGTGAACCTTCTCTGCACTCCCTCCAATGCCAAGACATCCTTCCTCATATAAGGGGACCAATACTGCACACAGTATTCCAGCTGCGGCCTCACCAATGCCCTGTACAGGTGCATCAAGACATCCCTGCTTTTATATTCTATCCCCCTCGCAATATAGGCCAACATCCCATTTGCCTTCTTGATCACCTGTTCTACCTGCAGACTGGGCTTTTGCGTCTCATGCACAAGGACCCCCAGGTCCCTTTGCACGGTAGCATGTTTTAATTTGTTTCCATTGAGATAGTAATCCCATTTGTTATTATTTCCTCCAAAGTGTATAACCTCGCATTTCTCAACGTTATACTCCATTTACCATATCCTCGCCCACTCACTCAGCCTGTCCAAATCTCTCTGCAGATCTTCTCCGTCCTCCACACGATTCACTTTTCCACTTATCTTTGTGTCGTCTGCAAACTTCGTTACCCTACACTCCGTCCCCTCCTCCAGATCATCTATATAAATGGTAAACAGTTGCGGCCCGAGTACCGATCCCTGCGGCACGCCACTAGTTACCTTCCTCCAACCGGAAAAACACCCATTTATTCCGACTCTTTGCTTCCTGTCGGATAGCCAGTCCCCAATCCACTTTAACACACTACCCCCAACTCCGTGTGCCCTAATCTTCTTCAGCAGCCTTTTATGGGGCACCTTATCAAACGCCTTTTGGAAATCCAAAAACACCGCATCCACCGGTTCTCCTCCATCAACCGCCCTAGTCACATCTTCATAAAAATCCAACATGTTCGTCAAGCACGACTTTCACCTATTGAGTTGAATCGGGTCAGATTTGAGTGTCTTAATTTTTTATTGTAAAAGTATGTCATGCACTCGTGAGCATGGTGTCAGGACCTTTTGGAATCCCAGTAGCTGGAGTACATTCTGTTACTGGACCTTTGAAAGGAATTTGCATTCAGACTGTCAAGCTCCGCAGAGATGTTAATGCTTTGTCTATTTGTTCATTTGTTCAGCTATTGCTTAGATTCAGTCTGGTTATCCACAGAGCAGATATTTGCGTTACAAGCACGCGTTGATATGTTGGTATATTGGTAGCTTTGAGTCACTGGATACTCTTTGTTTTGGGGAATTTTGAAAAGGTGGCCAATTAATGTCTAAATCTTAGACTTTAGTCAAAAACTCGCAAAAAGCAAAGTAGCTATTCAAAAGACGTAACAACATTTAGTTAAGTACATAAAGTCAAACACGACGTACAAATATAAACGTACGGCCGTTCGCAGTCCCCCAATGGGTTAAACAGCTCAGGTTGAGAACTGAAAAACCTCACCGAGATATCTGAGGCACTCAGACAAATTACGAAAGATTATAGTCTTTCGTATATATAAATGACGCTTCTCGTTAGGTTTGAATCAATTTCGTTTTACAGTTATGCACCAATATATTTTCTGGCAGCTACCTCAGCCTTCTGTCAATCTGCTGCTTCGCATAATGGCATGTGATTAGTCAATTTAATGTGGACGTGACTCCCATCTTGGCTAAAATGATTTCCTGTTATTTAAACAACCACAGACTCTTAATAGAAGCTAACGAAGAACCTTCCATAGGCTAATTGCCAATACAAGCAGACAAGCAACTCTGGGCCCTCGAGACATCTGTAATTTAGTCTGGACAATGGAAGCCACCCATTCATTCCGTTGCAACATTATCCCAAGCATAAAACATAATTCTGCTTAGCTAGTGATTTTCCCAACCCTGTACCTCTGAACGCCTAATCACTACAATCGTTTCTTGCAGCAGTGGCTTTTACATGAACAGAACAATATGCTAAAGTACAACTGATACTTTGATATATATATATATATACAAACATATGTATATATACTTTATAATCTAATTTACTTGTTTTGATATTGTCATTGCACTCACATATGAGCAAACTGTCCATATTAACATGTTATAAAGAATTAACCCATTCCTTTCTATCCTATCTCCTCAAATACTGCAATTGTCTCTGATCCTTATGAACGGATTTTAAATTCCCTTCTACACTTGGCTTATAGATCCAGTGAGTCTGTAAAATCCCATGGCTCCTAAGATATGATCATATAAATGGATATTTTTGTCTGGTCGATAGGAAGAAACAGATGCCAGAGTACCGAAAATGTTGTACCTCCAGGGTTTTTGCACAGCATAGCTCCAGAAACTGTGAACAGCGCTGTGTGCTAAGACTACACGAGGCTGCCAGCAAACATCACGTTTTGACATATAAAGAGCCAGGTAAAACTGATATTTTTCGTCTGGAGACCTGCGTGATGAGGTTGCTCTTTCAAAATTTAACGCGTGACAATACTCTGAGTTTCTGCTTCTACAAAGACACAAATTATCCTGAACGCAAACTGAATTATACTACCTTGTGCTTTTTATTCCAGAGTTTCAGATTACGTTCAGAATCACGGACGGTCCGAGTGCCTTTGGTTTTAGCACCTTTAGAGCAATAGAAATGATCGCCTCTCTTGAGATACGTAGCCTTCAGAGGGAAAAAAAGTATGATGTTTTAATGTGAATCGCCTGATCTATTACTTCTACAGTGTAATAAAATATCCCGAACTATATAGAGTCTCAAAGGAAGCAGAGAGTCGGAATAAATGGGTGCTTTTCTGGTTGGCAGATGGTAACTAGTGGCGTGCCACAGGGATCGGTACTGGGGCCTCAACTATTTACCATTTATATAGACGATCAGGAGGAGTGGACTAAGTGTAGGGTAACAATGTTTGCAGACGACACAAAGATAAGTGGAAAAGTGAATCGTGTGGAGGGCATAGAAGGTCTGCAGAGAGATTTGGACAGGCTGAGTGAGTGGGCGAGGATCTGGCAGATAGAGTGTAACGTTATCAAATGCGAGGTTATTCACTTTGGAAGAAATAATAGCAAATTGGATTATTATCTAAATGGAAAGAAATTACAACATGCTGCTGTGCAGAGGGACCTGGGAGTCCTTGTGCATGAGACGCAAAAACCCAGTCTGCAGGTGCAACAGGTGATCAAGAAGGCAAATGGGATGTTGGCCTATATCACAAGGCGGATAGAATATAAAAGCAGAGATGTCTTGCTGCATCTGTACAGGGCATTGGTGAGGCCGCAGCTGGAATACTGTGTGCAGTATTGGTCCCCTTATTTGCGGAAGGATATATTGGCCTTGGAGGGAGTGCAGAGAAGGTTCACCAGGTTGATACCGGAGATGAGGTGTGTTAATTATGAGGAGAGACTGAGCAGATTGGGTTTGTATTCGTTGGAATTTAGAAGGCTGAGGGGGGATTTATAGAGACCTATAAGATAATGAAGGGGCTGGATAGGGTAGAGATTGAGAGATTCTTTCCACTTAGAAAGGAAACTAGAACTAGAGGGCACAGCCTCAAAATGAGGGGGGTCAGTTTAGGACAGAGTTGAGGAGGAACTTCTTCTCTCAGAGGGTGGTGAATCTCTGGAATTCTCTGCCCACTGAAGTGGTGGAGGCTACCTCGTTGAATATGTTTAAATCACGGATAGATGGATTCCTGATCGGTCAGGGAATTAGGGGTTATGGGGATCAGGCGGGTAAGTGGAACTGATCCACTTCAGATCAGCCATGATCTTATTGAATAGCGGGGCAGGCTCGAGAGGCTAGATGGCCTACTCCTGCTCATATTTCTGATCTTCTTCTTATCAAAGCGCCTTCTTTCTTTGTGCTTGCTGGTGATCAGTTTTCTCGCAGGATGTGTTGTCTTGAGCTGCAAATCTCATTGTAAGTCACAGTGCTCAATATCAAGACATTTATGACGATATCATGAAATATCCTTTAATTTTGTCAAGAAATTCTGCTGTCTCACAACGCCAGGGGCGCGGCTTCAATTCCAGCCTGGGGTCACTCTCAGTGTGGAATTTGGACGTTCTCCCCATGTGTGGGTTTGCTCCGGGTGCTCCAATCTCCTCCCACACTCCAAAAATGTTCGAGTTAGTTTGATTGGCCATGCTAAATTGCCACTTCGTGTCAGCGGATCTGGCGGGATACATACGCTGGGTTATGGGGATAGGGCTTGGGTGGGATTGCTGTCGGTGCAGGCTCGATTGTCCGAATGGTATTCTTCTGCACTAAATGGATTCTATCATTCTATGATATCATGTATAACGAAATAATGGGCTGCAAACATTAACGAGGAGTTCGGTCCCACAAGCAAATCAGATATAACACGTCAATCAGTGGTCAAGATGAAGTGTCATCAACAAAATACCATCGCTCTCGATAAACTTTTCATTCCGCAGTCTGAACAATCACACATTCGCCACACATCCTTGCAATAATTGGAAGAAAAATAATCCTGATTTGATCCAATCGGATCAATATCACATCTCTGATCATACAGTGTGTTGTGCATTTGGAAGTGTTGTTAAATGACGGCATCCAATGACAAATTGAAGCGTCGGGTTTAGAGTCATAGTCATACAGGTTTACAGCATGGAAACAGGCCCTTCGGCCCAGCTTGTCAATGCCTCCCTTTGAAAAAAAAACAAAGCTAATCCCAATTGCCCGCACTTGGCCCATATCCCTCTATACCCATCGTACCCATGAAAATATCTAAATGTTATTTAAAAGATAAAATTGTACCCGCCTTTACTACTACCTCTGACAGCTTGTTCCAGTCATTGACCACCCTCTGTGCGGAAAAATTGCCCCTCTGGACACTTTTGTATCTCTCCCCTCCCACCTTAAACCTATGCCCTCTAGTTTTAGACTCCCCGACCTTTGGGAAAATATATTGACTATCTACCTTGTCTATTCCCCTCATTATTTTATAGATCTCTATAAGGTCATCCCTCAGCCTCCTACGCTCCAGAGAGAAAAGTCCCACTTTATTCAGCCTCTCCTTATAACTCAACCCATCAAGTCCCGGTAACATCCTAGTAAATGTTTTCTGCACTCTTTCTGGTTTAATAATATCCTTTCTATAATAGGGTGACCAGAATTGCACACAGTATTCCAAGTGTGGCCTTACCAATGTCCTGTACAACTTCAACAAGACGTCCCAACTCCTGTATTCAATGTTCTGGCCGATGAAACCAAGCATGCCGAATGCCTTCTTCACCACTCTGTCCACCTGTGACTCCACTTTAAAGGAGTTATGAACGTGTACCCCTCGATCTCTTTGTTCTGTAACTCTCCCCAACACTCTACCATTAACTCAGTAAGTCCTGCCCTGATTCAATCTACCAAAACACACCACCTCCCATTTATCTAAATTAAACTCCATCCGCCATTCGTCAGCCCACTGGCTGAATGTGTTTGAAAATGAGCTCAGCCGAACGTGACTTAACTATGGAGGTGATAGTAATAGGGATCGAACAACGATCGAGTGCCAAACAGCGCCCAGAGCTGAGACGGAAGCAAGAATCAGCTGACGTTACTATAGTATTGTACTGTTTTGATCAGCATTAATTTACACCTGGGAACTACCCAGTTCGAAGCACCCACGCTCCTGATTTGCAGTCTGCAGGCATTAGGAAGACGCTTCAGCCGATACCCAATGACGAGCGTACTGAATGTTGCAGATTCTAATGAATTCGCCTCTAATTCTTCGAAAGAATAGGATATAAGCGCAAAATTCCAAGCCTCTCGACAGAGGAGATTGGCTTCAGCCAGGGTATACTTTTAAAGATGTACCATTTCCAATGCGAGATTATCCTTCTCTAAACTTTGAGACCCGCAATGCATGTAGGGTCACGTGGCAGAGTGGTTAGCACAGCTGCCTCACAGCACCAGGGACAGGCTTCAATTTGGGCCTTGGTTTACTGTCCGCGTGGAGTCTTCACGTTTTCCCTGTGTCTGCGTGGGTTTCCTCTGGGTGCTCTGATTTCATCCCACAGTCCAAAAAATGGAGGTTAGGTGCTCTGGACGTGCTAAATTACCCCTCACTACCATAGGAACTAACAGGTTAAATACGTGGGTTGACAGGAGTCGGGCCTGTGTGGGATTGTTGTCGGTGCAGGCTGATGAGCCTAATGGCCTCCTTCTCCACTGTCGTGTTTCTAGGATTCTGCGATTCTAGTATACCAGAAGTGGTCTCAATAAAATCATCAAAACTTGCTGCTGCAAGTTTCGTGCAGTCTAATTTCCTTTCAACATAAACGCATGAAACCTTTCTTCCTGAACATTTGCTGCACCTGCAAGCAGACTTTCTGCATTCCTTGTTGTCACAATGTGCATGTTAATGCAGCGGTTAATCCCTTTTACCTGATTTCGTAATGTGTTGAGGTGTTTGGGAAGGTGGTAACTGTTCTCCCTTAACATTTATAGTTTCATTAATATAAAGAATTGACACTCGCTTTAAGTGAATAATGAACAAATTATATTGTTCAACCAACCAGGAACTTTAACTAACCAAGTAACATTTTGCTTGAAGGACGGTTCCACTGAAAGGCTGTTGAAATACAAACAAGGACCATTTAGTATTAAAACAGTCATAGCAGAATCTTCGTCACTCTCGAAAATGATATGCAACCGGGTCTGATGGCTTGGAAAAGATTTGGAGTTCTCCGGACGTTCTCAGCAGCCTGTAAGCACTGCCTTATTTGTTACTTTTCGTTGGATAGAGGGTGTTATCTTAAGACATATCTGAATCTGGCAGAGTTAAAAAGTAACTGTTCCAGTCGACCTGCCCTTAACGGCGTCAAACGTTTTTACATGATCGGGCCCTGCTTCTGGTTGAACTCCTGGCTCAATCCCTGGTGGAACTGCACTGAACGCAGTTGAGTTCCTCTTTTATAATCCTTATGATTTAGCAAGTTTCTGTTCTCGCATTAGCCTGAGGTTGACAAAAGCAGAACATTCAGATCTGATATGTTCCTTTAGCTGAGCATTTTCTTTAAACTCGTAGGCTGTTAGCTGAATGTCTTCTTTAAACTCATCGGCTGCCAAAATGCAAAAAACCTGCTGAGCCAGTTACGAAGGCAAACCTGATGATGTTGGTCTCTGAAACAAATGTTGCAATTAGAGTCTGTGTGTACTCTGCATTTGAAACAACTCAGCATTGAACAAAACCAACTTTTAAAGGTTCTGAGACAACCAGCTTTTAAAGGGACCACGCACAGTTGTTTGCCCTCGAGTATTTTCCGTTCTTCACAGAAATTCTCTCTATCCTTCTGAACTGTTCACAGCACTCGTACAGGCAATTTCAAGTCTCTTTGAACACCAGTTTTATATTCTTAGAAGGGGATAACTTCGCAATTATCTAATCTGCTAATTTATGGCCTTGTAACTTAATCTGTCTCTCCCGACTTGCATCCACCTCGCGTTTGCCTGAGGGCTTAGTATTCTAGCCTGCTTTGTATAATGAGCAAGATCTAATACATTATTTTCTGTTTCCTCATCTAATCATTAATATAGACTGTAACTTACTAAAACACTTTGCGGCATTCCATTATTTGTTGCTTGCTAATTTAAACAGCTGCACGTAGACCTATAGCATGCTTTAACCTGTTAAAAAATTATCCACCCGTCCTCAGATATGACCCCAGATCAGGAGCCCAAGACTTGTATTATGCAACCTTTTTATCAGAGAATCATAAAATGCCTACATTGCAGAAGGAGGCACCAACGTTCTGACAGAGTAAGTTACGTAGGCCCACCCCCTGCCCTATTCCCGTAGCCTCATATATCTAGCACGCTATTCTCCCTAACATGCATAAATTGGGACACTAAGGAGTAATGTAGCATGGCCAATCCATCTAACTTCAAGTTATTTTGTATCTCAACTTATCGTATGTCGTTTAGAAATCCAAAAGCCCTATATCTACCAAAGCCCTTTTATCAACAATAATGGCTACATGAGCAAGCCAATCTAATACTTTGTCAATCACTCTTCCTCATTATTAAAATCATGACACTGCTTTTGAATTAAGTTGTTCTTCTTTCATTAATGTATTTCCAAGGAATGCTTCAGAATTATTCGCAGCGTTTTCCCAACAGCTATGCTGTTACTAAATTGAAAATTAATAGAACTGTCACCTATTTCAGTGATTGATAGAAAATCACGTCCAGAACATTTGTTTTATTAGTTGTTGTGTTTTACAAAGCCCTATGGAATGAATCGGCATTTTCCTCGAATTTCTTCAGACTGTATTCCCATAAGTTTCGCCAATAATATTCCCCTTTGATAATGACCCCCATTTAATTTTCCCAGTGCCCAACATTTTCTTTATCTAGTTGCTGTCTATGTAAAAGCTGATGAAACATCATAAAATATGCCCTTGTATATTTTTCTACATTACTTGTTAATTCTCTTTATTCCCCTTTTTAAAAGTTATTGAGCCGCTGCTTATTTCTGAAGGAATCTGCATACTTACACCGACAACTATTCATGCAACATTGCAATAATACTGTAACATATTAACATATCCTTAATATCTCCATGGAACTATGTTTGGGTATTACCTGCTAAATTTTAATCGTCTTGGAATGCATTTTGCTCATTTTTTAAGAATAGAACTGTCCGCCAGCCCGCCCACTGCTCATTTACCTTCATACGTTTTACTCAATTTATTCAATTAACCATAGTGAGCTCTCTAATCATCCCGTAATAATTGATGTTGCTCATGTTGTTGCATATCACTTTCAAAATTATTTGTTTTTAATTGCGTATTAGTGTGACAAGTAGACATTAAGAAAGCAATGAAAATCCTGCGAAAATCCCCTTGTCGACAAACTGTTGCAACTGTTCAGATACACTGAGGGAAAATTTAGCAGGGCCAATGTACCGAACCAGCTCGTCTTTGGAATGTGTGAGGACCTGGAGGATACCAACGGAGACACAGGATAAAGTGGAGACTCCGCACAGGCCATGACCCAAGCCAGGAAATGAAACCGAGTCCCTGTCGCTGTGAGGCTAAAATACCAAAAACCTGTGCCACCGTGCCGCCCAAAATTAATTTGGATTTCACCAGTATTTTAATCAACATTCTCAAGGGGATGCTTACACTCCACCACTACAATATTTGAGCTAAGGCGCATCGAGGCTTCAAAGTTTATGTTACGTAGTTCACCAAGAAACGGTTAGTAAACAGTTTGCAGTCTCATCCTCTAAAGCATTTTTGCAATCAGTTGCCTTAATTTACAAATAAACGCTAAATTCCCCGTCGATTAATAAATTCCTCTTTTTATAAGCCCCAAAATATTTTTGTTTCACAATCTGTAAAGCGTGATAACTACAATGGGCGGGCGCTAAAAGATTTTGAACTGTGCTTCTCCGACTCTTGCTGTTCCTAATTTCCAACACTATTGATTCGTATTCATGATCTACTGAGGATCGGTCCTTTCCTTGAGCCTCTGCCAATCTTTGTTTCCAAATTAGGATGTATTCTAGTATATTTATTTGCTGTCCATAATCACAGTAAACATGTTACGAGATCAGGCATTAATCAGCAATGGGCAATAACCCATAGGCTTGTCTTCTGGAACGGGACAAATTCCGTTATAAATCTTGGATATTCGGCAGCTTAATGTACATTAGGTATTTAAAATCGGTAGCCAGTTGCATTCTCCTGCGTTATTCTGGACGACTGAATCGCACATTAAATGTTGGCATAGCGATATTCAGAAAGCTTGTGTTTTGGCTAGTATATCGCATGGGAATGTTGATAACATTATGCAAAAGTCTATTCAGAGCTGTATTTTCTGTGCCAAAGCTCAAGGAAATCCAGGATGTTCAACATACATTGTGCCCGAGATTAAATGACACTGTACTTGCAGCTGGTCACGCCTCACTGGGGGCATTTCCTTGAGCATACACTCTGGAAAGAGATACGGTATTGTGGGCTAAGCGGACAATCAAATTGGACGCGTTCTCCCTGTAAATCATCATGAAATGACTATCCTTCAGCAAAGCTCAAAGAACCCCTCTCTAGGCTTCTACATTTTTCACGTCAAATGAATCAGAGCTATTTCGTAATAAGCTAATGATCTGTCGTTGGAGGTAGAAACTGCATAAAATTATATATTCTCACTTATTGACATTGTGTTGGTCTGTCTTCGAATTTAATGCATACTGAGACAAATGTGATGTTTGCCAGCATTTTATAGCCTTGAATCGCTAATTTTCATGACACTGGCGAACACACTGTCCTTCTTTCTAGTAATATTTGAGCGGCACGGTGGCAAAATGTGGAGGGGGGGGAGGGGGGTTAGCACTGCTGCCTGACAGCGCCAGGGACCGGGTTTCAATTCCAGCATCGGTTCGCTGTTTGTGTGGAGCTTACACATTCTCACCGTGCTTGCGTCGGTTTCCTTCTGGTGCTACCGTTTCCTCCCACAGTCCAAAGGTGTGCAGGTTAGGTTGATGGTCGATGCTAAATTGAACCTAGTGCCAGTGGGATTAGCAGGGCAAATATGTGGGGTTGCGGGAATATGGTCTGGGTGGGATTGTGGTCGGTGCACACTCGATGGGCGGAAAGGCCTTCTTCTGCACTGTAGGGATTCTGTGAATATCACGGAAATTATTTCGTTTTGCTAAGAACATCGGTATGATCACATTCAAACGCAGAGAATGACGGCACAAATAGACCAGTGCTGCTTCAATGTTCTGGTGAAATGCACATATTTCTCGAACGCTGTACATTTTTTTTATTACGATGATGGTGAAATCGTCTCTGAGGCACTCTGGCTGCATAAACCACAGTGGTGCAGCCTGTGAGAAGTAAACACGGCGGAAAATCAGGAAGACACTGCCAACTGTGACTTCTGCCCTTCACAGAGTGCCGTGGAATTTGGCGCCAAGGTAAATATTTCATTGAAGTGAGTTATGTGCATACGATTGTATTCGTTACCGTGGAGGTATATTTTCCTCCACATCAAGGTAAAACATAAAGAGCAGCAAATGCAGCACACTGCAGCTTAACACTTCCAACTCGAAAGCAAAATGTTTTTTTCTCTCCAGAACTGAGGGTGAATGGATATATTAGCAGATTAAAAGGGAGATGAGGACGTAGAGAATTGAATGACTCAATAAGGATGAAGCGAGGGAGATATTAGTTGATAACGTTTACTTGGGAAAAGGGACAAATATAGATCTAATGATTTCAGTGAAGAAGCAACGCTTTTGTGCAGAGTGTGAATCATAGCACAATGGGGAAAAATAGATTGTATTTTAATAGTAAAAAAAATAGTAACAACTGAAACGTGGTCCTGGTATATAATTTTTGAACCCGGTGTTGCTCGGTAATGGGACGGATATCCTTCGTCCCAGCGTTCAATATCATTGAAATGCAATGGCGAGCTCAGCACTGATGTTTAAAAGCTTGATGAAGGCGCTGAAATGAAATTGCATGGAAACGTAATGACTGACTCATTGCTTGGGGATCAACAGCGGCATTCAATGAATTTTTTAACAATCTATATTTAAATGCAGAAAAGAGGAAGTTGTAAGCACCAAATACAATTCCGGATATTAAAAGGACAACTTAGTAAATGCTTCACATGGGATCAGTGTTTGAGATCTTTCATTGTGAAGAGAGAGCAACTAATGTTGAAAGTGATAGAGTCATAGAGTCATAGAGCGCAGAGGAGGCCCTTCAGCCCATCGAGTCAGCACCTGGACGCCCACCGAACCCCATCTGCCAGCAGATGACCCATAGCCCTGAATGTTATGATTTGGCAGGTGCCAGATACGTTATGAAGGATGTGATACGACCCGGTTCCACCACCCTCCCAGGCAGCGCATTCCAGACCATCACAACCCTCTGGGTAAAACGTTTTAACCTCATGCCCCCTGTAAATCTTCTGTCCCTCTCCTAGAACCTATGTCCCCTTGCGACGAACCCTTCAACTAAAGGTAACATTTGTTCCTTATCCACTTTGTCCATTTCTCTCATAATCTTCTACATATCGATCAGGTCGCTGCTCAGTCTTCTTTGCTCCAACGAAAACAACCCAAGCCTATGCAAATTCTCTGGTTAGTTTAAATGTTCCACCCCAGGCAGCATCCTGGTGGAACTCATCTGCACCCCTTCTAATACAATCACATGTAGCGACCAGAACTTCACACAGTACTCTAAGTGTGGTCTCACCAAAGTTCTGTTCAACTCCAACATGAGTTACCTGGCCGTGTTAACTATGCCACGATTGATAAAGGGAAATGTCCCATATGCCTTTTTCACCACTCTACAAGCATGCCCCTCCAATTTCAGAGACCTGTAGACAGTCACGCCAAGGCCCCTATGTTCCCCAAATTTTCCTAGTACCCGACCATTCATTGATCATTTTCTTGTGAATGTCCTATTACAAACTGCATCACGACATACTTTGCAGGGTTATATTCTATTGGCCATTTATCTGCCAATTTGACCATTCCGTCCACATGTTCTTCTAGCCCAAGCCACCGCACAATCACTCTTCATCACCCGTCCAATCTCGGCATCATCTGCAAATTTACTAATCGTACCAGCAGCAGCCCGCCCGCCCCGCCGCCCCCCCCCCCCCCCACCCCCCGCCCCACTCCTTCCCCTCCTCGCGCACGCATCGTCATTGTGTCATTTATATAAATGCGTAATAACGGGGGTGGGGTAAACAGATCTCTGCGGAACGCCACTGGACACTCGTTTCCAGAAACAAAAGCAGCATTCTGTCGCTATCCTCTGTCTCCGAAAACTGAGTCAATTTGAATCCACTTTATCAAATTACCCTGCATCCCATGTGAATTTACTTTCTTTGCAAGTCTGTTCGGTGGGATACAGGTATAGCTCCTGAAAATGCATGGGACATTACCATGGAAAGTAAACATTGTTCATGATGTGTGAAGCAGGTTATCCTCATGGGCTTCGTAACTTCAGCCTTCAACGAGGGGTGGGGAATATGTGTTTTGTTCTGGCATCGTTTAGGTAGAGGTGCAACTGGAGGAAGCTTGTTTTTGTCTTTCAAGTTTCACATTGCTGTGGTGAAAATATTGGATATCGGAGACATTATCGCTTTTTCAAAAAAAAGGAACAGAGTGAACACAGAAAGGCAGAAACTTGTTTTGCATAGACAAGGTCTTTTTTTTACGATTCCAGTTGATATTGTAACCCGACTGAAAGTTTCCAGAACGGAACCCTGGTCCAAAAGACTTTTACTTCTTACAAAAATAATGAAGGAACAGAGTCACACGATTGCTAATTAGATTTAATAACGAGAAAAAACACATTAAAAATGTTATGCTTTAATAATTCTATTTATCCCCTACCGTAAAGTTCCTTTCAAAACACAGGCTAGCTGCTGTCAAATATACTCCACATTCTGAACCCAAATGAATGCATATGTATCTCACCTGAAAATCCCTCCAAATGAGTGTCACACGACAGATTCCAAACACCACTCCTCCCGCCACCCCAACCTACCTCGCGACAAACACCCCCCACCTAATAAAAACGATTTAGACCTAATTTCACAATAATGCATTATATCAGATTTCCATTTCGAAATATGACCCAGGTTTTCCAAATTAGTCTTTCCAAATGTGTCAGCTGCACTTTTTAAAACGAATCCAGTTTCCAGGTTTTACAGCTCTCCCTTAGGTTTGTCTGGAATGCCGAATTCATTTTTCACCATTGTTTTAACTTCTGGTTGCAAAACAATGTTAAAATTACAGCAAACCTTTTTTTATTCCCGCTGGTATCTGTTTCCTACAGCTCTGTTTACTACAGCTATCCCTTCCACTTGTGGCACTTTCTCTGCTTCTCCCTGGATTTCTCCTGATCAATAAATTTGGTTCTATTCCCTTAACTTCATGCTTCGGAAGACATTCTTACTGTCCCAATTCCCTAATTATCTGGAATGTAGCTGGTAATATTGAGATTTCTGGCCCTTTACAACTGTTTGTCCTGCACAGTCTCTCTTCATGCAGAAATGAGATGTTTTCACCTCCTCTCTTTGCAGTCTTTCTTCAACTGCAATCAAAATCAGATATAAATATAAATTCAAAAGCGCTTCTACCTTAAAATCGCCCAGCTGCTAAACTGCCACTGTTACTCACACCAACATCATTTTGTTCTTCATGCCTAACCTCTCTAAGCCCGATGGAAGTAGCGGTGAAATGTAAAAAAAACCGTACACGTATAAAAGGCTTTGTCCAGCATGAGTCGAGCACAAGTTCTTTTTTTTCTTGCTTCCACGCAAAGTCAAGCCAAACTACCTTAAACTATACCTCACTGCGAACGTTTAACAATGCAAACAAGAATCCCTGAAAGCACAATATTTAACATCCTTGTTAAGCACATTTCTTTGAACCATCATTCAAAGAAACATGGTTTTAAAGTAGTGATATTGCGGACGATTGCATCAATAAAACAGACGAGACAAAGACGAACCAACTTGACTAATATAATAGACTACTTACAAAAATGGGGTGTGCGAATGTGTAGTCGAGGTAGGAATGTATTTCGTGCATTAATATTCATCGACATTTGGAAGGCTGACCTCAGAAAAGGAGCGACAGACGTCGAGGAAGAAAAGGACAGTGTTGAATGTAGGCTATGTGACGGCAAGGAATAAGTTGAAAATTGGAAGAAATATTTGAGGTTTTGAACTATCTGGAACACACAGGAAAGCACTCCGATACAACCATTAATTAATCCGAAACCTTTGTAGGCCGAATGGGTCTCTGGTAAAAATGAGGGAAAAGGGAAGCACCACTATGGTAGCACAAGATAGACATGAATATGATTCAGACCGCTGCTCGTAGAGATATTTTAATTTAGAAGAAGTAAAACTGTTAAACGACAAATGGCTAATGTGAGGACACATTCCGTCAGATGAGAGCGCATGCTGGTAGGGCTGGGGGTGGGATTTTTTGGGGCTCTGTTCAAGGACCACCTCAACTTGGAATAATTATGCGAGGAGTGAAACAGTTCCTTCAACGATATATTCGATTTTTGTTTCGATATTTTAAAACAGTCTCGAACAATATGGTTTTACACTGTTTTGATATCGCTATTCAAAGAGCTTACACCTTTTATTCTGCTGTTCAAATGTATAATATTTACTTCGCTGTGGTTATTGCAAAGATGCAACATGTATTCCAATATTATTTCAAATAATTACCATTCACCACACAATGATACATATCTGCAAAAAATAACAAAATTTCTGTTAACACAAATGAGCACTAAATTTAAAAAACGGTGCCAAAAATGATAAGGTACCTTGACGAATTGAATGAACCGATCAATTAGTTCCTCTTCATTTCAGGACTTCAAATTCGTGGTATCGTTCGCACTACTTTATCAGTTGTAGACCAATAACAGTCAACAAGAACGAATGAACCAAATTTCCGTTCTTGAATGTTGAGACAACACCGTGAACAATACTTCTTTGCGCAACAGGGGTAGCATTAGCAGCAGCTGCTGAGCAACTGAAAATATCATTCTCAATCTCAGTTTACTGAGAAAGATTGCGGAGTGGCGAATCAACTGTTGCATTGCTGTTACTGGCACGTTGATTGAACTATATTTGATTCAATGGCGGAACGTAGAGGAATAATGTTAAGACTAGCATGATGAGCTCAACTAAAATCGCAAGAAATCAAGAGCTTAATTCGCAAAATTGCATCTGTTATGCCTGTGGTCTCCCGCATCTCAAGGCGATCTTGCAAAGGTAAGAAACAAAATAATGATAAGGAAATCAAAATGCTGCCATCTTACTTTTCTCGGTCACAAGATTAAAAGTAGCAACGTATAATTTTAATAATTGGAGTCAAGATACGGACGTTACATCCAATAATCCTGTCAGACTGTGTGTATTCACCTAAAGCAGGTCCGAAAAAACTTGTTCAGAAAATATTCTATTCGACAGACTTATTTCTACTGAATACAATTTGCACAAAACATATTAAAATGCTTTCATTCTGTGACAAAAACCAAATCATTTGATACGTGCGGTGACTTGAGTATACGTTCTCCATCTGCTGAAAGTTGATTGTACATCAACCTGAAATATATAGTAACAATATGATTAATGAATAATTATATATTCCATTCTACCATTTATTCTGCACAGTGATAACGCTGAGTTCAAAATTACTATTTTAAAGTTCATAATTTATTTTGACAAAAAAAGCTTGGCAGCGAACTTGTACTATAGTCTCTCGCGCATTCTCTATGGCAACTCCTTGACAACTCACACAAATCTTCCCTACCAATAACCACGGTCTTCTCACATGCTATAAATTGTATTTCTCTGAAGATTTTATATTCCGGTGAACCTGTGCTGAAGATTGGAAGACGTGAAAATTTCACAGCACACGTCTTGCCTGTGCAATCATCAAGTTTTTAACTACAAAGCACTTGTATACTATTACTTTCGTAATTCCACGTGCCATCGAGTTCCAAATCAACGAATTAGTCGTTGTATATCTTGATGACCTGTGCCTAAATCCATTCAGATAAGAGGAAGCATTGGCTACTTATCCATGCTACCATAAGCAATCATAATTGTCATGATTTAAATTTAACCTTCATAACAATATATATGTGCTACTTTGAATCACATAGAACCATAACGTTCCGACAGTGCAGAAGAAGGGCACTCGATCCATCGTGTCTTCAGCAACACTCTAAAAGAGTACTCTATGTATGCCAAACATTCCAGCGTGTCTACGTAAACATATACATTCATCATTGTCCATCCACCTCGCCTACATATGTTTGGAAATTAAGGCGCAATTTAGCACGACAAATCCGCATACTATGCAAAACATTGCACTGTAGGAGAAAGATAGAACTTAAATATGCAGAGAATGTGCAAAGTCCACACAGTCACCCAAGGCCGGAATCAAACCCGCCTCACTGGCACTGAGAGACAGTAGTCATAACCAGTGTCCTACTGTGCCACCCAAAATGAGGCAACATGAGAGTCTGATCTGCATTCAGTACATTAATGGTTAAGCAACTACGGTTATCTAAACGACGATTATATCTTTCCCAGTTTACAATGGTTTTTTTATGCTCTGTTCAATGTTGTAGAATTTAGCACCTGTATTTTACAAGATCTCTCATTCTCGCCGATCATCTGGAGAAATACACCAGAAGTTATTTGTCTCACCGTTATGTTTCGTACGAAAATCTAGATTGAGAGACATCTGGGCAATGAGAGCTTCAGATTGCAGTTAAGTAAATTTCAGCCGAGTGCAATTGCCTCGAACACCGTAAATAAAATTCGGCTTTGAAGTGCCAGACCTGTTACTGGTCTCTCTGGTTTTTGCATGCTAGTGCTGGCCGATAACACAAAAAAAGGGTTCGATAAGGCATGGGTTACACACTCGTCCCACAGATTATATTCTGTGAAACTGCACAGTCCACAGATGAATTTATGAAGCTGAGGCTTAGCATTCCTTCTGCAGTTGTTTCTTCTCTCCCTACTTGCCGAAGTTCCATTCTAGTAAATATGCCATCACAACTGAGCCAGAATTTTCGTACCGTGAGGGACATTAACGTTCCCTATCTTGAATTAATCGGCGATTTGCAACTCGAAATTTATCTTCCAAGCGTTGTTCAGCAGAAATGCATCAGGATCAACTAATACGAGGAGACATTCCTGCAACAGTAGTTCAATTGCACTGGGAACCTAGATGCCGAGGATAATGCTATGGAAAGGAATGTTCAATCCACCATGGAGGATGGTGCATTTTCAATTGAGATGCTAAATCTGCAATTCAAAGCGATTCACATTCGTAATGATCATGAAAATATCATCCACTGGTGTAAAAGGACATTTGATTTGCTACTGTCCTTTACGGAAGAAAATGTTTCTCCTGATCTATATTTGACACAGATCGGTAGTATAATGGTTGTTCCGTGATTGCCCTCTGAAATATTTGAGTATGTCAATGAATTCAAGGAAAATAAGATATGGGCACAATGCTAGACTTGCAAGCAATGAAGAAATTTCATGAAAAAAAGATCAGTAGAAAATATTGCATCTTTATGTCAATATTTAACATTGTAGCTATCTAATTCAGTGGACCCGTCATCAACTTAACCTCGCTAATCACCATATAAATATAATATGTCAGCCTTTTTGTTGCGATTGAAGTTCCAGTAGTTCAAGTCATAATCAGTATTGGAAACGGGGTCTCTTGTACATTTGCTTTCAGATCCATTTCCTGAGATACTTGTTTCATGTGCTCAGTGATTAGTAGGGTTATCAATCTTGCTGTCCATTGGCGATGATATTTTAGCTAGTTGTACGACTTTGGGGACAGGCTCCATGACATCAATAAAAATGCATTTGCAGTGTCTCACAACGTGTGTGTTGTTAGTTTGCTTTGTGGCGTTCATACAACTAAATGTTTGGCAACTCAAGTTATCTGCCAGTTAAGATTGAAATACGCTGTCTTAAGTGATGCAGCACATGTCGGCTCATGAAGGCATTGGCGACTCTTTACCATCCATGAGGGACACTAGGGCAACAGAGAGTTTATTTTGTTATGTTTAATTTCGAATGATATGAAATGCACTGGTTTTATGTTTATTTCCTTAAGTTCAGAACTTCACTTTTTTATTCCAACTTATTTGCTGGACTGTTATCTCAGATCCATTGACCATAACGATTAATCATAGAAACATAGAAAAACTACAGCACAAACAGGCCCTTCGACCCAGAAGTTGTGCCGAACACATCCCTACCTTCTGGACCTACCAATAACACTCCATCTTATTAAGCTCCATGTACTCATCCAGGAGTCCCTTAAAACAACCTATTGAGTTCGCCTACACCACCACTGACGGCAGCCGATTCCACTCGCCCACCACCCTCTGTGTGAAAAACTTACCACTAACATCTCCCCTGTACCTACCCTCCAGCACCTTAAAACTGTGTCCTCTCGTAGCAGACATTTCCACCCTGGAAAAAAGCCTCTGACAGTCCACCCGATCTATGCCTTTCAACATCTTATACACCTCTATTAGGTCTCCTCTCATCCTTCGTCTCTCCAAGGAGAAAAGACCGAGCTCCCTCAGCCTATCCTCATAAGGCATGCCACTCAATCCAGGCAACATCCTTGTCAATCTCCTCTGCACTCTTTCAATCTTTTTCACATCCTTCCTATAGTGAGGCGACCAGAACTGAGCACACACTCCAAGTGGGGTCTGACGAGGGTCTTATATAGCTGCATCATTATCCCCGGACTCCTAAACTCAATCCCTCGATTGATAAAAGCCAGCACACCATGCGCCTTCTTAACCACCTCCTCGACCTGCGGGGCCGATTTCAGAGTCCTATGGACCCGGACCCCAAAGTCCTTGTGATCCTCTACAGTCCTAAGAGTCTTTCCCTTTATATTGTACTTCTTCATCCCCTTTGACCTACCAAAATGGACCACGACGCATTTATCTGGGTTGAAGTCAATCTGCCACTTCTCTGCCCAGTCTTGCATCCTATCTATGTCCCTCTGTAACTTCTGACATCCCTCCAGACTATCCACAACCCCACCAACCATCGTGTCGTCGGCAAACTTACCAACCCATCCCTCCGCTTCCTCATCCAGGACATTTATGAAAATGACAAACAGCAAGGGTCACAGAACAGATCCCTGGGGCACACCACTGGTGACCGACCTCCATTTAGAAAAAGACCCATCTATACCCACTCTCTGCCTCCTTTGGGCAAGTCAGTTCTGGAACCACCGGGGAGCAGCCCCCTGGATCCCATGCCCTCTCACTTTTTCCAGACGCCTTGCATGGGGGACCTTATCGAACGCCTTGCTAAAATCCATATAAACCACATCTACCGCCTTCCCTTCGACAATGTGTTTAGTCACATTTTTGAAGAACTCCACCAGGCTCGTAAGGCACGATCTGCCCTTGACAAAGCCATGCTGAGTATTCTTGAGCATACTAAACCTCTCTAAATGCTCATATATCCTGTCCCTCAGGATCTTCTCCATTAGTTTACCAACCACTGAGATTAGACTCACCGGTCCGTAATTACCTGGGTTATCCCTATTCCCCTTCTTGAAAATAGGAACCACATCCGCAATCCTCCGACACCTCTCCCGTCTCCATCGACGACGCAAAGATCTTCGCCAGAGGCTCTGCAATCTCTTCCCTCGCCTCCCACAGTAACCTGGGGTACATGCCATCCGGACCCGGCGACTTATCTATCTTGATGCTATTCAAAGATTCCAGCACAACCTCTTTCTTAAAGTCCACATACTCAATCCTTTCAGTCCACCGCCCGCCCGCAGTACATCCACCCAGGTCTTTCTCCTCTGTGAAAACCGAGGCAAAATACTCATTGAGCACCTCTGCCATTTCTATTGGTTCCGTACAGACTTTCCCGCCTTCACCTTTTATAGGCCCTATTCCTTCACCTCTCATCCTTTTACTCTTTACATATTTATAGAACGCCTTAGGGTTCTCCTTAATCCTACCTGCCAGGGCCTTCTCGTGACCCCTTCTGGCTCTTCTAATTTCCTTCTTTAGTCCCTTCCTACAAGCCGTATACTCTTCTAAATCCTATCTTCGCCAAGCTCTCTGAGCCTGTTGTACACTTTCCTTTTCTTCTCGACTAGGTCCCGCATAGCTTTCGTGCACCACGGGTCCCTTAACCGACCAACACCTCCCTGTCTGCTCGGAACATTGTCCTGTAGAACTCGAGACAGATATTCCTTGAAAAACTGCCACCTCTCTTCAGTACATTTGCCCGACAATACCTCCTTCCAATTTACTCCTCTAATCTGCTGTCAAATGTCTTCATATTTCCCCTTACTCCATATAAACACTTTTCTAGATTGCCTGATCCTCTCTTTTCCCAATGCAAGCCTAAAGGAGATAGAGTTATGATCGCTATCCCCAAGATGCTCTCCCACTGAGAGATCGGACACCTGTCCAGGTTCATTGGTCAGTATCAGATCAAGTACAGCCTCTCCTCTTGTAGGCTTGTCCACATGCTGTGTCAGGAAACCCTCCTGAACACACCTAACGAACTCTTCCCCATCCAATCCCCTTACCCTTGGGATATTCCAATCTAAGTTTGGGAAATTATAGTCTCCCATCACAACAACTCTGCTATTCCTGCATCTCTCTAGGATCTGTTTCCCTAACTGCTCCTCCACCTCCCTGTTACTATTGGGCAACCTATAGAAAGCTCTCAGCAAAGGGCCCCTTCGCACTCTGAACTTCCACCCACAGATCAGTTAACATCCCCGCTACGATCCTCACCCTGTAAGTACATTCACCACGAAATATTCCGATTTCCGACCGAAAAGCTGGTATGATCATGGTACAATAATATATTCAACTTTTTTAATAGCTTGGAAGTAAGAAATACATAATGTAAAACGCATGTAATTTCTTTTAGAATCGTGTTATTCGAGCTGATTTGCTGCAATGCATAAATAGATTTGTCAGTCAGAAAGTTAGCCTTTCCGCCATTTTGACTATTGTTACTCAGATCCAATTTCACCAATGAACGGTTAACACTGAGAGCAATGACGAAGTGTTGCGGAGAGTCATCTGTAATTTTGTTAGATTTCAACCTGTTGTGAATAAAATCATATACTCTGTTTACATTCAGGGCAAACACAAGAAAATGACATGTTCTTAAGTGTAGTGTTTTGAATCTGGAAAATCGTAGGAAAAACTTGCACATGCAGCATTTTCTTTTTCAACGTTTAACTAATTGTCGTCTTAACGTAAATCAAGAACAGATATTCTGATTAATTCATGTAGTCGTCTTTTTGTGAATTAAACATATAGATCCGGTATTTTATTCTAGTGCTCCGGGATAAAATAAATAAACAATTGCTCACTCGCTCCAGTATCTCTATTTTGCAAGCCTTTTTCACGAGAGCCTCAAAGGGCAGTTTCACTCCCGAATCCCCAATGTTGGTTTCATTCAATCTGGCCATAAATAAAAGTAATCAAAAATTAAGAGCGAATAAAGTACCATGTTAAACTTAAGAAAGGCCAGTCCTCCAGAAGTGAACATAATGCTTGTCAGTCACATTAAATTCTTAATCCACCTAACGTGCACATTTGTGGGATGAAACCGGAGCACCCAGCAGAAACGCATGCAAAAATGGGGCAAACGTGTATACTACTCTCAGAACACTGGCCCCTAAAACTATGAGGTAACGGAGATAACGAGTACAGCCCATGTCTGCAAATATAAAGAAGGCGTAACTTCCGTCGCCAAGAATCGAGCCTCACAGATCTAGGTATAGTGTCGAATTGCTTCGATATAGTACTTTAACTCTTGATTTTTTGTTTGGAAGGAATTGAAAACAATGATCCCCAGTTTGACTGTTGTTCAAAATAAGGATATGTCCGATTGGGTGAGCAAATGAAGCCAAAACCTGAACAGAGAACCAAGGACTGTGAGAGCAGACAGTGAGTGAGACGATCTCCCAAGCTGTTCTCAAGAATTGTAAGCAGCACTCTCAGATGACAGCAGATAGTTAACTCCCAGGTTAGATTCAGTTGCTTTTTCCATGTTGGAACAATTACAAGAACTCAACTTCGTTGTTTTAAATTTGCAGCTCAACTGGCATGTTGGAAGATAAATGTCGTTCACAGGGATGCAGACTCTTCTAATCAGTCTCGAAAGTGTTTCTGACTCCCTTAGAAATGTAACCCTTCTCAATTCGCACTCGTGGTCTTCACTGTGCATACCTTTGTCCAACTATTTTCTGGTCCAATTAATTCACTGCATTTCGGACCTCCACGCTTGCTCCCACATCACTGTGTAGATCCGCACTGCACCACCTCAAACGTTACCATTCGCAGAAAAATCTAGTTCCGACAGCCAGTTTGAGAGTTGTAGGTACTCCAAAAGAATTCTGCAACATAAGCTATTTCCCCCTGTCCCATATGTTCACTAAACAATGATAACGAAGTTTTGCTGCATATGGCGTGACTTCCTCCAGAAAATTCTGATCCAGAGTACAGCGAAGCTAGCTGATCTTCGGCAGTATTCCTTCAAATTAAGAAATAGGTGTCCTCTCCCAGGGCAGATACTAATTTAGACTATTGGTATATATCTGATACAAAGTAAATAACATACGAAGGTAGCTAAATTACTTATTAGATTTTGGATGACAATTGAGCCACTCTCCTTTCAATTGCTTCGAATATTGAGGATGTCAGAGCGCGACATGCACCTTCGACGGCCATATGTAGCAAACGTATCAAATTCTTTAAATCAGAGACAGCATTTCTTAATTTGTAGTAACACTGCCGAAGATCAGTTAGCTTCGCTGTACTCTGGATCAGAATTTTCTGGAGGAAGTAGAGGCGGCTGTGGGACGTCACTGTTGCATTCTGGGAGAAGTCGGACCAGCAACATTTACCAAGAAGTGGGAAGCAGAAGATCTGGTGTCAAGGAGTGGTAAACCCGACACACTACATTAGTGTTTCCCTCCCTCCCTCCTCATCTATCCAAAAAAAAGGCCACTGTGAGAAGGTAAAAGTGAAGGTAAGAGTTCTATAATTTTTTTCAAATCATTTAATTGGTGCTCGAAATGTCGGTCAGTGGGGTAAAGTGTTGCACTTGTGAGATGTGGGAGATCCGTGACGCTTCCAGCGTCTGGGACGACTATGTCTGCAGGAAGTACACCCAATTGCATCTCCTTACAGAACGCATGGATAGGTTGGAGCAGCAGTTTGATGCACTTAGGAGCATGAAGGAGGCGGAAAGTGTCATAGAAAGGAGCTTTAAAGACGTGGTCACACCGAACGTGCAGGCAGATAGATGGGTGATCGCCAGAAGGGGCAGGCAGTCAGTGCAGGAATCCCCTGTCGCCATCCCTCTCTCTAACACGTTTCCCATTTTGGATACTGTTGGGGGAGATGGGCTATCAGGGGATACCAGGAGCAGCCAAAGAAGTGATACTACGTCTGGCTCTGTTGTTAAGCAGGGAGGGACAAAGAGGACCAGAGCAATAGTTATAGGGGACTCGAGAGTTAGGGGTACAGATAGGCGTTTCTGTGGACGTAAAAGAGACTCCAGGATGGTATGTTTCCTCCCCGGTGCCAGTGTCCAGGATATCTCTGAACGGACAGAAAGCATTCTGAAGGGAGAGGGTGAACAGCCAGAGGTCGTGGTACATATTGGTACTAATGACATAGGCAGGAAGAGTGATGAGTGATGAGGGAAGAGTGATGCATTTTGGTAGAACTAGCGTAGGGAGGAGCTATACGATAAATGGCAGAACCATAAAGGGTGTAGATGTGCAGAGGGACCTGGGTGTGCATGTCCACAGATCCTTGAAGGTGACGTCACAGGTGGAGAAGATAGTGAATAAGGCATATGTCATGCTTGCTTTTATAGGACCGCACATAGAGTATAAAAGTTGGGGTCTGATGTTGCAGTTGTATAGAACGTTGGTTCGGCCGCATTTCGAATACTGCGTCCAGTTCTGGTCGCCACACTACCAGAAGGACGTGGAGGCTTTAGAAAGAGTGCAGAGGAGGTTTACCAGGATGATGCCTGGTATGGAAGGGCTTAGAATCATAGAACCATAGAAAATTACAGCTCAGAAACAGGCCTTTTTTGCCTAGTCCCACTGACCTGCACTTGGACCATATCCCTCCACACCCCTCTCATCCATGAACCCGTCCAAGTTTTTCTTAAATGTTAAAAGTGACCACTTTATCCGGCAGCTCATTCCACACTCCCACCACTCTCTGCGTGTCGAAGCCGCCCCTAATATCCCCTTTAAACTCTTCTCCTTTCACCTTTAACCCATGCCCTCTGGTTTTTTTTTGTCCCCTAGCCTCAGCGGAAAAAGCCTGCTTGCATTCATTCTATCTCTACCCATCAAAATCTTATACACCTCTATCAAATCTCCCCTCAATCTTCTACGCTCCAGGGAATAAAGTCCCAAACTATTCAATCTCTCTCTGTAACTCAGCTTCTCAAGTCCCGGCAACATCCTTGTGAACCTTCTCTGCACTCTTTCAACCTTATTTACATCCTTCCTGTAACTCGGTGACCAAAACTGTACACAATACCCCAAATTCGGCCTCACCAATGCCTTATATAACCTTGCCATAACACTCCAACTTTTTTACTCGATACTCCGATTTATAAAGGCCAATGTACCAAAGGCACTCTTTACGACCCTATCCACCTCTGACGTCACTTTTAGGGAATTCTGTACCTGTATTCCCAGATCCCTCTGCTCAACTGCACTCTTCAGAGTCCTACCATTTACCCATACGTTCTACTTTGGTTTGTCCTTCCAATGTGCAATATCTCACACTTGTCTGCGTTAAATTTGATTTGCCATTTTTCAGCCCATTTTTCTAGTTGGTCTAAATCCCACTGCAAGCTTTGAAAAGCTTCCTCACTGTCCACTACACCTCCAATCTTTGTATCATCAGCAAACTTGCTGATCCAATTTACCACATTATCATCCAGATCATTGATATAGATGAAAAACAACAATGGACCCAACACCGATCCCTGCGGCACACCACTAGTCACAGGCCTCCACTCAGAGAAGCAATCCTCCACAACCACTCTCTGGCTTCTTCCATTGAGCCAGCGTCTAATCCAATTTACTACCTCACCATGTATACCTAGTGACTGAACCTCCCGAACTAACCTCCCATGAGGGACCTTGTCAAAGGCCTTGCTGAAATCCAGGTAGACAACATCCACCACTTTCCCTTCATTTTCTTTCCTGGTAACCTCCTCGAAAAACTCTAATAGATTGGTCAAACATGACCTACCACGCACAAAGCCATGTTGACTCTCCCTAATAAGTCCCTGTCTATCCAAATATTTGTAGATCCCATCCCTTATCACACCTTCCAACAACTTGCCCACCACCGACGTCAAACTTACTCGCCTATAATTTCCCGGATTTCTTTTGGAACCTTTTTTAAACAACGGAACAACATGAGCCACCCTCCAATCATCCGGCACCTCCCCCGTGAATACTGACATTTTAAATATGTCTGCCAGGGCCCCTGCAAGTTCAACACTAGCTTCCCTCAAGGTCCGTGGGAATACCTTGTCCGGTCCTGGGGATTTATCCACTCTGATTTGCCTCAAGACAGCGAGCACCTCCTCCCCTTTAATCTGTAAAGGTTCCATGACCTTCCTACCTGTTTGCCCAATTTCCGTAGACTCCCTGCCCGTTTCCTCAGTAAATACGGATGCAAAAAAACCATTTAGTATCTCCCCCATCTCTTTTCGTTCCATACACAGTCTACCACTCTGGCCTTCCAGAAGACCAATTTTATCCCTCACTATCCTTTTGCTCCTAACATACCTAGAGAAGCTCTTTGGATTTTCCATCACTCTGTCTGCCAAAGCAATCTCATGTATTTATGAGGTTTAGTTATGAGGAGAGATTGGGTAAACTGGGGGTGTTGTCACTGGAAAGAGGGAGGATGAGGGGTGACCTAATAGAGGTGTATAAAATTATGAAAGGCATAGATAGGGTGAATGGTGGAAAGCTTTTTCCCAGATCGGTGGCGACGTTCACGAGGGATCATAGGTTCAATCTGAGGGTGAGGGGGGGGGGGGGCGGGGGTAGGTTTAACACGGATATCAGAAGGACGTATTTTACACAGAGAGTGGTGGGGGTCTGGAATGCGCTGCCGGGCAAGGTGGTGGAGGCGGACACACTGGGAACAGTTAAGGCTTATCTAGATAGCCACATGAACGGAGTGGAAATGGAGGGATACAAAAGAATGGTCTAGTTTAGACCAGGGAGCGGCGCGGGCTTGGATGGCCGAAGGGCCTGTTCCTGTGCTGTATTGTTCTTTGTTCTTTGGTCTTTGAGGTCCTGCAGCAACACTTTAGGTAGTTAGGTAGAAAGTTAAAAAGCAGGACTTCTCGCGTTGTAATCTCAGGATTACTCCCTGTGCCACGTGCTAGTGAGGCAAGGAATAGGCAGAGAGTGCAGCTCAACATGTGGCTAAAGAGCTGGTGTAGGAGGGAGGGTTTCAGATATCTGGACAAATGGGGTCTCTTCCGGGGCAGATGGGAGCTGTACAAGAAGAATGGGTTGCATCTAAACTGGAGGGGCACAAGTATTCTGGCCGGAAGGTTTGCCAGTGTCACGCGGGAGGATTTAAACTAGTTTTGCAGGGGGGTGGGACCAAAAGCAACGATGAATTATCTGAAGGAGAACGAGAGAGTAGGGCCAGTAAGACTCGGAGAAACAGCAGGCAGGGTGGGATTGCAAATCAGAGAGGGCGTGGTGGACTGAAGTGCATTTATTTCAATGTGAAAAGTGTAACAGGCATGGCAGACGAACTTCGAGCTTGGATTAGTACTAAAAACGATGATGCAGTTGCCATTACAGAGTCTTGGTTAAGAGAAGGACACAATTGCCAGCTTAACATTCCAGGATACAGATGTTTCAGGCGTGATAGAGGGGGGTGTAAAAGGGGTGGGGGAATTGCACTCCTGGTTAAGGAGAATATCACAGCTGTACTCCGGGAGGACACCTCGAAGGGCTCATACAGCGAGGTAATATGGGTGGAGCTCAGGAATAGGAAAGGTGTCGTCACAATGTTGAGGGTTTACTGTAGGCCACCCAACTGCCAGCGGGATATTGAGGAAGAGATATGTCGGCAGATTTTGGCAAGGTGTAAAATAAACAGGGTTGTTTTGTTGGGAGATTTTAATTTCCCCTGTATTGACTGGGACTCACTGAGTGCGAGGGGTGTGGATGGGGCAGAGCTCGTAAGGAGCATCCAGAAGGGCAATCTGAAACAGTATGTAGATAGCCCAACTCGGGAAGGGGCCATATTGGACCTGGTATTGGGGAATGAGCCCGAACAGGTGGCCGATGTTTCAACAGGGGAGCAGTTTGGGAACAGTGAGCACAATTCAGTAAGCTTTAAGGTACTGATGGATAAAGATAAGTGCAATCCTCAAGTTCAGGTGCTAAATTGGGGGAAGGCTAATTACAACAATGTTAGGCAGGAATTGAAGAATGTAGATTGGCGGCAGATGTTTGAGGGCAAATCAACACATGGCATGTGGGAGGCTTTCAAGTATAAGTTGATAGAGATTCAGGACCAGCACATTCCTGTAAGGATGAAGGATAAGTATGGCAAGTTTGGGGAAACTTGGATAACGAGAGATATTGTGAGCCTAGTCAAAGAGAAAAAGCTCGGAGGCTGGGAACACAGGAAGCAAGTGTGGAATACAAGGAAAGTAGAAAGAAACTCTAGCAAGGATTCAGAAGAGCTAAAAGTGGTCATGAAAGGCATTGGCCAGCAGGATTAAGGAAAATGCCAAGGCTTTTTACACATATATAAAGAGCAAGAGTCTGGCCAGGGAGAGGGTTGGCCTACTCAAGGACAAGGGAGGAAATCTATGTGTGGCGCCAGAGGAAATGGGCGAGGAATTAAATGAGTATTTTGCGTCAGTATTCACCAAAGAGAAGGACCTGATGGATGATGAGTCTGGGAAATAATATGTAGATAGTTTGAGTCATGTTGAGATGAAAAAGGAGGAGGTATTGGGGTTCTTGGGAATCATTAAGGTAGACAAGTCTCCAGGGCCTGATGGGATATACCCCAGAATACTGAGAGAGGCAAGAGAGGAAATTGCTGGGGCATTGCGAGAAATCTTTGCATCCTCACTGGCTCCAGGGGAGGTCCCAGAGGATTGGAGAATAGCCAATGTTGTTCCTTTGTTCAAGAAGGGTAGCAAGAATAATCCAGGTAATTACAGGCCGGTGAGCCTTACATCAGTGGTAGGGAAGATATTGGAGAGGATCCTTCGAGACAGCATTTATTCCCATTTGGAAATAAGTGGACGTATTAGTGAGAGGCAACATGGTGTTGTGAAGGGGAGGTCGTGTCAGACGAACTTGATCGAATTTTTCGAGGAAGTGACGAAGATGATTGATGGGTGAAGGGCAGTGGATGTTGCCTACATGGACTTCAGTAAGGCCTTTGAAAAGGTCCCTCATGGCACACTGGTGCAGAAGGTGAAGTCGCATGGGATCAGAGGTGAGCTGGCAAGCTGAATGCAAAACTGGCTTGGTCAAAGAAGACAGAGGGTAGCAGTGGAAGGGTGCGTTTCTAAATGGAGTGCTGTGACAAGTGGTGTTCCTCAGGGATCAGTGCTGGGATCTTTGCTGTTTGTAATATATATAAATGATTTGGAGGAAAATGTAACTGGATTGATTAGTAAGTTTGCGGACAACACAAAGATTGGTGGATTTACGGATCACAATGAGGACCATCAGAGGAAACAGCATGATATAGATCAGTTGGAGACTTGGGCCGGGAGATGGCAGATGGAGTTTAATCTGGACAAATGTGAGGTAATGCATTTTGGAAGGTTTAATACAGATAAGAAATGTGCAGTCAATCGCAGAATCCTTAAGAGTATTGATAGGAAAAGGGATCTGTGTGTACAGGTACACAGGTCACTGAAAGTGGCAATGCAAGTGGAGAAGGTAGTCGAGAAAGCATACGGCATGCTTGCTTTCATCGGCCGGGGTACTGAGTTTAAAAACTGGCAAGTCATGTTGCCGCTTTATAGAACCTTAGTCAGGCCAGACTTGGAATATAGTGTTCAATTCTGGTCGCCACACTACCGGAAGAATGTAGAGGCTTTGGAGAGGGTACAGAAAAGATTTACCAGGATGTTGCCTAGTGTGGAGGGCATTAGCTATGAGGAGAAGTTGGAGAAACTTGGTTTGTTCTCACTGGAGCGACGGACGTTGAGAGGAGACCTGATAGAAGTCTACAAGATCATGAGAGGCATGGACAGAGTGGATCGCCAGAAGCTTTTTCCCAGGGTAGAAGAGGCAATTAATAGGGGGCATAGGTTTAAGGTGCGAGGGGCAAGTTTTAAAAGATTTGTACGAGGCAGATATTTTACACAGAGAGTGGTAGATGCCTGGAAGTCTTTGCCGGGGGAGGTAGTGAAGCAGACACGATAGTGACTTTTATGGGGCGTCTTGAAAAGTACATGAATGAGATGGGAATAGAGAGATATGGTCCCCGGAAGCGTAGGGGGTTTTAGTTAAGTCGGGCAGCATGGTCAGTGCAGGCTTGGTGGACCGAATGGCCTGTTCCTGTGCTGTAATTTTCTTTGTTCTTTGTTCTTTGTCCTTTGAAGTCACGCCATATGCAGCAAAACTTCGTTATCATTGTTTAGTGAACATTTGGGATAGGGGGCAATAGCTTATGCTGCAGATTTCTTCTGGATTACCTGCACTTCTCAAACTGGCTGTCGGTACTCGATTTTTCTGAAAATGGTAACGTTTGAGGTGGAGCAGTGGGGATCTAAATAGTAATGTGGAAGGGCGCGTGGAGTTCCGAAATGCAGTGAATTATTTGGACCAAAAAATAATTGGATAAAGGTATGCACAGTGAAGACCACGTGTGCGGATTGAGAAGGGTTACATTTCTAAGGGAGTCAGAAACATTATATCGAGACTGAATAGAGAAGAGTGTGCACTAAAGCAAAATAACTGGGATGTAGCATTAGATGAAAGAAAAGGAGATGCACAAGGGGTACGACAAGCAATTGAAACTCAAGTTTTTAACGAATTAACGTAAACACGAAACGTGATCAGTTTTGATTGATCAGAAGCAAAGAAAATGCCTCGAAATGCAATTTAGAGAATCGTGGAAAGAGGCAATCCACAAAGAATGGAGTTGACAATAAACGTTTAATTGAATGAGGTGTTCAGTCGAGATATCGATCGCAAAAGGAAAGAAGCACGCATCACGAGAAACATGATTCTTGTTTTGGAAATTTAGGTCTTCGAGAGTTACGTTTCGAAACAAGGGGAACAAGGTGAGAGTATATTCTGTGTGACTCGTTTGGAGGAATGATAATTATCCGAGCAAATTAGCTATGACATCAGAACGTTTCTCAAAAACATTTATAGTGGTAAAAATAATGAAGGTTTGTTTTCAAATGTCCGTTTAAATAATACTATAATAAAGCGTATGGAATGGGAAGATTCCACTAAATGTGCCCAGGAATGCATATTTTACCAATATGTTTTTGGCAAAGCTCAAAGAAAATCGAGGCTGAGAGTTAATGCAAGCTAATTGGACAGCATATCTAAGGGCGAACATTCTGTTAACACGTTAAGTGTACCATAATTTGACTAAAATATGACAGAGCTGGTTTTTAAAAAGCTACAAAAGAGGAGGCGCGGTGAATAAGAAGGGTAGTCTCCCAGCATGCGTGAAACGGAAATTCAAATTTGCACGTTTCCTGATATTCTAATGGGGGAGAAAAGTCATTGTGGCAGAGTGCAGGATTCACCGACAGGTTATCTAGATTATTAAATACTACCATTTAGGAACAGTTGTTATTGTTGACTTCATGGCGAGCGAGGTAGAAAATATTCGAAATCAGTGAAAAAAGCAGCCAATAATAAATTGCAAACGGATAATTAAAAAAAAACGTCAGAGTTAAGAACCCCTGAGGGGTGGCCAATCGAAAAAAAAGCACCCAAAGAGCGGGAACATGAAAAAAGAATATGATTTATCAGACAGGGCAACAGAACAAATGTCTTTCGAAATGCAGTTAGCGCTGCAGTGGGACGATATTAGAGACAATTGTATTTCTACAATCATGACGATGTAAAACAGTGGTTGAATACATAATGAGGACAATTCGTTTTGATTTACAAAGTCAGATGAAGCACAATGTTGGTAGAAGCAGAGCGTGAAGAGTTGAAGGGAGGGTAATAATTGAGAGGAAACTTGTGCTGAAATTATTGTCTTTCCCTGTACGGAATACTGCATTCATATGGTTTACTTCCGTGGTGATTAAAAAAAAAAATGAGTGAGCATTGGGGCCGACGAACTTCTTACAATCTTCCTTGAATATGCTGCGGTTGCTAATACATTTGAGAGAGGCAGAAAACTATTTTCACGAACGTGGTTAATATAATTAACGGACTCTCAGTGCAACTACATCTTTCTGTGATCCATTTCCGATGTACACAGGGGGGGCACTGTTTTATGTCCAACAGTTGGTTCTCTCATGATCCACCTTCTTCCATAAGGAAAGTAGTGGGAAAGCACGTTGATTTTTGTTGCATTTTTCAGATGCTGAAGCAGTCCAACATTCAGGCCTGGGCAGACAGTTGGCAAATAAGGGTCCTATCACACCGGTGGCAGTTATTTAAAATTCCCAACGAGAGAGAAAGTACACATCATCCCAGGGATCGTTCTGACATTCCCAACGTAGAATAACCCACGAACGACATTCTGGTCGTAGTCGTTTTCCAGGAACTGAGCTGGACTGATCATATAAATAATCTACGTGTAGAAGCAGATAACAGTGTGTAAATCCTGCCGTAATAACTCCCTTCCTAACTCCAGAAAATATGTCCACTGCCTACAGGCATAATACAGGAAAGTGATGCAACACTGTAGCAGAATAGAATCAAGAAAACTTAGACAAATCATGCCATTTGGGCGGCACGGTGATATAATGGTTAGCCCTGCTGCCGCAAAGCTCCAGGGACTAGGATTCAATTTCGGCCTGGAGTGACTGTGTGGAATTTTCACGTTCTCCCTGTGTCTGCGTGGGTATCCCCTGGGTGCTGATGTTATGTCCCATAGTCCAAATATGGGTTCGGGTGAGGTAGATTGCCATAGCTAAATTGCATTTAATTTCAGGGGGACTCGCGGACTAAAGGCGTGAGGTTACGTGGATAGGGTTGGGGTGGGGTTGCTGTCGGTGCAGGCTAGATGGACTGATTGATTTCCGTATCCACTGAAGATTCTGTGCTTCTGTGATCCGAGGGGAAAATTGTCCTCTAATTTGGTAACACATCCACAGACATTACGTCCTGTATCACCGACGCAGAGGAGTGGCAGAGTGTTACGTCGGGAAGTAGCACTGTGGCAATTCACCAAGGCTCCTCAGAGAACAACTTCAAAATCCACAACCGTTAGCATACCGAACCAGAACAACATACAAATAGGCAATCTTTAACTGGAATTATGCTCCCCTTCTGTCAGTGTCCTGACTTCGCAGTACATCACTGTTCCTTTACAGTTATTGAGGGAAGATCCAGGAACTCCCTCAAAACAGAACTGGTAATGTGGCAACACTGTATGCATTGCAATGTTGAAGAAGGCAGCTGACGCAAATCTTTGTCTCATCACTGGACACAGGTGAGGTTCCAGAGGATTGGAGGATAGCTAATGTGGTCCCGTTATTTAAGAAGGGTAGGAAGGATAACCCGGGATATTATAGGCCGGTGAGCTTGACGTCCGTGGTAGGGAAGTTGTTGGAGAGGATTCTTAGAGATAGGATGCATGCGCATTTAGAGAGGCATAAACTCATTCGTCAGCATGGTTTTGTGAGAGGGAGGTCATGCCTCACTAACCTGATGGAGTTTTTTTGAAGAAGTGACTAGAATGGTTGACGAGGGACGGGCCGTGGATGTCTTCTATATGGACTTTAGGAAAGCGTTTGACAAAGTTCCTCATGGTAGGTTGGTGGAAAAGGTTGGATCTCATGGGATAAAGGAGGAGGTGGCTAGATGGGTGGAGAACTGGCTTGGTGACAGAAGACAGAGGGTGGTAGTGGAAGGGTCTTTTTCCGGCTGGATGCCTGTGACTAGTGATGTTCCGCAGGGCTCTGTATTGGGACCACTGCGGTTTCTGATTTATATAAACGATCTGGAAAAAGGTGTAACTGGGGTGATCAGTAAGTTTCCGGATGACACGAAAATGGCTGGACTTGCAGACAGTGAGGAACATTATCAGAGGCCACAGAAGGATATAGATAGGCTGGAAATTTGGGCAAAGAAATGGCAGATGGAGTTCAATCCTGATGAATGCGAAGTGCTGCATTTTGGTAGAACTAACGTAGGGGGGAGCCAAACGATAAATGGCAGAACCATAAAGGGTGTAGATACGCAGAGGGGCCTGGGTGTGCAAGTCCACAGATCCTTGAAGGTGACGTCACAGGTGGAAAAGGTAGTGAAGAAGGCATATGGCATGCTTGCCTTTATAAGACGGGGCATAGAGTATAAAAGTTGGGGTCTGATGTTGCAGTCGTATAGAACGTTGGTTCGGCCGCATTTGGAAAACTGCCTCCAGTTCTGGTCGCCACACTACCAGAAGGACGTGGAGGCTTTAGAGAGAGTGCAGAGGAGGTTTACTAGGATGTTGCCTGGTATGGAGGGGCTTAGTTATGAGGAGAGATTGGGTAAACTGGGTTGTTCTCACTGGAAAGACGGAGGATGAGGGGTGACCTAATAGAGGTGTGTAAAATTATGAAAGGCATAGATAGGGTGAACGGTGGGAAGCTTTTTCCCAGGTCGGTGGTGACGTTCACGAGGGGTCATAGGTTCAAGGTGAGGGGAGTAGGGGGGGAGGTTTAACACAGATATCAGAAGGACGTATTTTACACAGAGGGTGGTGGGGGCCTGGAATGCGCTGATGGGCAAGGTGGTGGAGGCGGACACACTGGGAACGTTTAAGACTTATCTAGATAGCCACATGAACGGAGTGGAAAGGAGAGATGCAAAAGAATGGTCTAGTTTGGAGGGTCTGGAGGGCCGAAGGGCCTGTTCCAGTGCTGCATTGTTCTTTGTTCTTTGATCACCACCTTGTCAAGGGCAATTAGTGGTGGGTAATAAATGGTTACCGAGCCAGAGAAGTCGACATCATGGGAATGAAAATGCTACAAAAGTGTTGTTGAAGGTGTTTGAGCTCGTGAAACTGAATCAGTATGGATTTGTGCAATCTGTATTGCGTTTGACCAATTTACTTGTATCCTGTCTTGCAAAAAGCCTCAGAAATACCACACACTAACGGGCACTTGAAACTATTGTATGTATATGGACGATCAATTTGGTTTTCTGGTAACTGGTAAAATGCTTATAGCTTCGGCATTGAACGATGACACTGAGAAATTCCCTTTGTTAGCATTCTTCAGAGAATGTAGTCTCCGGACTGGACTCGCCCCATGCATGAGCATTTCAACAATTCAGCCATCTCTTCAACTACCTGCTATTGCTTTCCGTGGGATATGGAAAAATGAGTGCAGTTGTTGTAACGTGGAAAGATCAAGGCAGTTTTTGATATTGTAAATGGAAAAATACTGCTCCGATTAGCTGATCCTCAAGGAAAAGTGTTGCACAGATTACTTATTTTTACAGCAAAACGTATGATTAATGTGAGGAATAAAGTTTTCCGACAGGGACAGATGATGATCTGTAACACACTTCCTCCCTGCCAAGGGGCGATAACTGAGTCAAAAGGACATTTAATAAGCATTTGATGGAAATGACCGTCCATTGAGATAGGTGACAACTGATAGAAACGTCTGATTTGATTGAATTTTAAGAGTCGACACGGAAAATATAGACCAAATAATCTCCTTCAGGGCATCATGAATTTGCAACTGCGTTTTCGGATGAGAATATCTCGTTTATGCCGTGACATTTCAGTTTGAAATATTATATATGCAAACGTATAGTGGAAAACAATTCAATATATTTCGAGATGCAATCGGAAGAACAGCCAAAAGAGTTAGTGTCTATTTATTTCAGAAACGCTAAATGGACGAACAACTTCAACGCGCTGACAAGCAGAGGATTAGTAGCTCCGTCTCTGCAGTCAGAGCCTTCAATTCTGCAATATGTATGTTTTGCACTGAAATTTAATGGGTTTTGATTAAAACAAAGGGGATATATATCAATGTATATCAATACATAAATATGCACAATATTCGCAAGTGATTCTCCCAACATGCAATCAGTTTTAGTTAAAAGGGTGAGAACTTTTTCTGGTGTTATTCGATCATTCACGCTGACGTACCATTTTGTTGCCCTCAGCAGCACATAGCATGGCAGAAAATATCACAAAACTGGCAGCACAGTTATTGATCAAATGATTGTTCGCTGTATTACCTGAGAACATCGATTTTATGCAGGGACGTCTTTTAGCTGATTAAGAGCCTCGAGATTTACATCACAATTACTGAAGTTAAGCTCTTCAATGATGGCAATGTCCATTAGTGATCTTGATAAAGCTGCATAATCAGATGGTTGAAGGTGACACTTTGTGAATTGCATTGCCTTTAATTGTGATCATGCGTCCATCGACGTATTTCTGTTTCCAAGTTCAAGAATGTAATGCAATAATTTAAAGAGCATGAGTTTGCATCGTTCATCTTCTAATTTATCCGACATAGGCGACTGTGTTTCAACGGACAATTCGTTTAATGCAAAGTCAAGAGGATGAACCGAATGTCGTGATGAGAGAGCAAAGAGAAATCGTGAATTCAACTGAAATCTGTCGTTACTGCAACATTCGCAATTTTGGAGATGACCTATCAGTCGATTTCCCTGTGCATCTTGAAATTTCCAAAGTGCGGCGACAAATTCCTGCAAAACGGAATGCGTGAATGCATACACAAAACTATGCGGAACTTTGCCTGGAACTTCTGTCAAAATCACTGGGCTCAAACGAGAACTTTGGAGATCGTGCTGCATTAACTGTTCTTCTTGAAATACAACAACATTGTCGCAAATTCCGTCGTCGGCCAATTTCCCAATTTTTAGCAACTCACTCCTTGAAATCTCTGTGGCACAACCGCATCTTTTTCCAAGAGTGATGATGTAGGAGAGGAAGACATGTGCACTGTACATGAGCGTTGGCACAGCAGCTTCCTTTGGCAAGTGCTTTTTTAACTAATGAACAAAGCACTGTGCAGTACAGAGGGTTGAAGCACAGGGGGTGCAATGTTTCATTATGCTGAATGAATTTTAATACTTCTGCAGCAGTGTTTTTCGACAAGATGCCGCAGGAAAAAAAATGTCTCCTTGGAATCCCAGGATGTCGGCAGTTAGGTTTATTTGTGCTTTTCCTAACGTTTTTCCTTTCCAAGGCCGACTTGTTACCAGCAGTTTTCCGTTTTGGAGGATCTGCTCCGCAATAACTCAGAGAGCTGAATTTCCTCCAGATCGTTCTCCAAGGCAACCTTCTGCAATTCTTCACGTTCTCTCCCTTGGGCTCTCAGTTCATTCTCCACAAGTTTTTGCACACGCAAAGGAGAAACAATCGTGATGTTACTGATATCTAAGTGATGTTTTCTGAATTTTGCTGTCCCTGCGTTTTTAACGCTCATCATACTGTTCCTCTTGCGAAGGTTCTTTCTGTGCATTAGTTCTGCACATTGAATAAATACGAACAACGTTAATGGTGTCGATATGCTCATTCAAAAGACAAACATTAACAGAAGGCTTGCACATAACAAGAAAATAACATTGTACAACTATATATTTAAAAACAATCTGCACCAAAAGGACACTAGAATATGTATTCATCACTGACTGGCACAACGTGCCAAAATAATGTTGGCCTCTTCTACGATTCGGAAGAAGTGTTCTAATTGACACAGAAACATGCAGCCTTTTTCTTAAACTAGTCGAACATTGTGTCACGTCACGATGTTGCAAAGGAAATAGGATAATGAAGATGAATAGACGAACTCTATTTTAAGCAAGAGACTGCGGGTAATTGTTACATTTTATCAGGACCCTCTCTGAAATGGACAGTGATCGTAATAGCTTGGAAATAAACGTAGGTAAATGCTGGAAATGTTGCATGTTCCACTTCGTTTGCGAACAAGAAACATAATACAAAGATGAATATACATAAAGAATTATAACGATTGCAGAATAATTATTTAAAAAGAGAATAAGTTAGCAATAGTCAAAACGTTTATTTTTACCTGTAGTTGCGGGGAAAGACCTGGAGTTAAAACTTATGCTCTCTTGAACTTTCATCACAATAGTTAAAAGTTTGATGTGTCATAGTTTTGAGGATATGAAGGGGGTAACAGTCGCGGTAATCGAAAGGGGCAGTCTGTGAAAGTGTGGAGTGTGGAAAGCAGGGAGACTAACTGACAAAAGAGTCCATGAACAAGGCCAAGTGTTGCAACTTGATAACAAACAACATACGTTGTGAAAAATGTCTGACGGGCAGTAGTGCAGCATCCCGGATGCAAGGCATTTTAGAAAGAAATGAAGGAAGAAGGTAAATTAGCAATAAATAGACGAAATAGAGACTGATATCGTTGATTAAAAGTCACGAAAATATGTTTAATTCAAAAATGATGCTGTTCCCAGTCGAATCACGGAATGTTCTTTACTTATCATTGTGGCGGAGAAATACGTGGACTACTTCGCAGGCTAAAATCACAAAAGGGAGGAATGGAAGTATTGGAGGTGGGGATGTGTGAAAGGTAGAAGTCACTAGAATCTCTGCAAATAGTAAAGTGAACAGTTTACAAGGCAGACTTGTGTAAAATAGGGCAGGACCATATGCATTGTCAACCTCGGCTTTACTTCTTATGGATTTGATCCTGAGTGAAAAGAGCGATGTTGGGAGAAATCTGACTTCGACGTTGGAGCTCATTGCGGGAAGATCGCCCAAGGGACAATGCCACTGAAATCCCTACAAACAATAATTCCAAACTGGATATTGTGGTCACGGTCAATGCCTGAATTGGGAAGTGGGAGGGAGCATCTGTTTCTTGGTAAATAATATCCCTTCTATAATTGGGTCACGAGAGAAGTACACAGTATTCCAAGTGTGGCCTTACTAGTCTTGTACAACTTCAAAATGACGCCAAACAGCCTGCTTACAATGGTGTGATCAATGAAAGCAAGCATGCTGAATGCCTTCTTCACCGCCCTGTCCACCTGTGACTCCACTTTCAAGGAGCGATTAACTTGTACTCCAATATCTCTTTGTTCTGTAACGCTGCCCAACACCCTACCATTATCTGTAGTAGGTCCTGCCAGGATTCAATCTGCCAAAATGCTTCATCTCACATTTATCTCAATTAAAGCCATCTGCCATTCATCAACCTACTGTCCCAATTGTTCAAAATCCCGTTGGAATCCTAGATGACTTTCTTCACTCTCCACTATGTCACCAATCTTGGTGAAATCTGGAAACTTACTCACTATGCCCCCTAAGTACACATCCAAATCATTATTATCAATCGCAAACATCAGAGAACCCAACACAGATCCCTGAGGCACACCGCTCGTCACAAACCTCCAGCTTGAAAAAAAACGAACCTTGTCTGTCCTGTGCCGTCAAGTCAAACATTTTATCCAATTGGCTACCTCACCCTGGGTCCCGTGAGACTAAACCTGATGCAACAACCTACCATGCACTATCTTGTTAAATTCCTTGCACAACTGTATGTAGGCAACGTCGATTGCACGGCCTTCATCTAGCTTCTTGGTTAACCCTTCAAATAACTCAATCAATATCGTGAGACATGATTTTCCACTCATACAGTCATGCTGACTGCCCCGAATCAGTCCTTGCCTCTCTCAATGGCT
Organism: Mustelus asterias; assembly: GCF_964213995.1. Lineage (NCBI taxonomy): Eukaryota > Metazoa > Chordata > Chondrichthyes > Carcharhiniformes > Triakidae > Mustelus > Mustelus asterias. Next base: position 94,199,898 of record NC_135816.1, read on the forward strand.
GTAGATCTTGTCTCTCAGAATACTTCTAACAACCTACCCACGAGCGACGTCAGGCTCACACAGGGACAACATGTACGACCCTATATTCAT